>NC_056732.1:1819959668-1819987168 GCF_019279795.1 Protopterus annectens
TTTGTCCTTTTTATATTGTCTCCATAATCCATGTATGCCCCGCCAGTTCACTTATTGGACATCCGACCCAGGCCCTTCTTGATGCATGACTGCATTACCCATCATTCCTCCCCCACCCCAATCTTCACATACACAACAACCACCCCTTCTATGGTGAATTAGGTTAATATTGTTATAATACCAGAGCTGCATGTGTTTTGTGTACACTCCAATTCCTTTGGAGTGCTTCTGTGTCATGAAGTGTGTTCAGAGATGTTTGTATATAAGGCTATTGATGTAACTGTATAATATATATGTGCAGACATCACTGACATATATATATATTTCGTATTAGTTTGTAACAGTAATACATCTGTAGAATGGAATGTGTTGGTTCACAAACTACAGTACATTACAATGTACTGTACATATGCACACAAAGTCACTGTCCCATTAGTGATCATTACAGTGAAATGCATATGTTATAATGTGTAGTCTCAAGACCATGAAACTTGTATACACCTCGGATGGCTTAGTGGTAAGTCCCATGACTATAGTGTGCATAGCCCAGGGTTTGACACCTGCGATGCTTTACAAATGTTTTTTACTGCAGAATAAGGCTCATTTAAGCAGTTGTAAGCATGTTTAAAAGTGTCTGTGTGACATTATAGCAGTTAAACATAGTTCAACAAACTTTGTAACGTATAACCTGTACGAGCAAACACGGCCACATCCGCTAACTACTCAGGATATATACATGCCAGTGAAGTAACATCTCACTATGTGCTGACATAACATTACATTCTCTGTTGACTGTACTCTCCTGCACACATGGGTTTATATGGGTGATTCGAATGTTTATTATACAGATGATTACTACCTATATATGCAAGCTGTGGTTAAGGTATACTTTTGCACATGATAAACATCCCTGCCTTTATTATTTATTTATTTATTTTATTTTATTTTACATTTGTTTACCGGGCTAGTCTAACTGGATACATGTCCATTTTCAGTAGAGGCCCGGGGAGAAAAGCTCCTAGGTAAGTACAGCTAAATTAACAAATTTCTGTGAGTCAAGCATATAAACAAAATCAATACAAAAAATAAAAGCAAAAACAGACTGATTTACAGGATAAATTCTAACAATATAAAGTAAATTGTCAGTATAGAATTCAATCTTAACAGTAGATGCAGTTCATATGGCAGAACCAAAAAAAAATTTTTTTTTTTTTTTTTTTTTTTTTTCCCTGAAGGAAAAGAAGGGGAAGATAAGATTTTTTTTTTTTTCCTGAAGGAAAAGAAGGGGAAGATAAGAGTTTAGGGTGACTATAGAGCTAGTCAGGTTTGGAACAGTAACATAGCCAGTGAGATTTGAGATATACTTTCAGATTGTTTTTGAAAATGGATAGTGAGGGAAGTGTAGAAATGTCATTTGGTAGAAGATTCCAGGCTTTCCCTACTGTATTAGAAAAAAGAGAGTCACCGGCCTTGTTGTTTGTTTTGGTAGAACTAGCTAAGAGTTTATGTGAAGACCTAAGGGAATCTAGGTTCTTGTAGGGAGTGATTAGTGTGGATAGAGCTGGTGTTTTGGATGGTGTGTAAAGGGTTTTGTGAGCTATAGTTAGTTGATGGAATTTGATTAGGTTCTGTAGTTCAAGCCAGCCTAGCTGTTTTAAATTGAGGCAATGATCGGTTGAAATGGGTTTCCTGTGGCAAATCTGGCAATGTTATTATAGGACCTTTCCAGTTTGCTGAGGTTGTGTTTAGATAGTTTAGTAAAGATGGGTGAGGCATATAGAAGAGGAGATATTAGATGTGTGTGTGCTATTATTGTACGAGCAGAGGGTAGGAGAAAAGATTTAATCTGATACAGGAGCCCAATTTTTATTAACTGATTTTATAGTGTTGTTTATATGTATGTCAAAGTTTAGTTTATTGTCGATGGTGACTCCTAGTAGTTTAGTGGTAGCTTCAGGGGATATAATAGTCTTGTTGATAGAAGTGACTGTGAAATCCAATGGGGGGTATTTGCTGGTGGGAGAGAATAGAAGGAGTTTAGTCTTTTTGGGGTTTAAGAGAAGGCATCTGTGAGTAAACCATTTCTCTACTGTGTTGAAGACTTGTTGGGTAAGGTATAGGAGGTCTGAAGAGGATGAGGCTGAGCATATAAGTGTAGAATCATCTGCATATTGTATACATGAGGCTTGAGGGATGGCTAGGTGGAGGTCATTGATGAAAATGGAAAAGAGTAGAGGTCCAAGGATGGATCCTTGGGGGACACCGAGGTTGACTGGTAAGTGGGTAGAGAGGGACTTGTGCCATAGTACTGCCTGCTGTCTATTGTCAAGGTAGGACTGGAACCACTGTATGGAGGATGTATCAAGTGATAGGGATTTTTATTATGGTAATGAGAATTTGGTGATTCACCATGTCAAAGGCTTTAGATAAGTCAATGAATAGGGCAGAAGAGAGTTTGTTTAGACTACGGTGTTTGTTGATAGTATCTGTAAAGGAGAGAAGGGCAGTGGAGGTACTATGTGAAGGTCTAAAACCATGCTGGCAGTTAGCTAGAAGGTTATTTTGTGTTAAGTGTTGAAGCAGTTGTTTGTGGATGCATTTTTCCATAATCTTAGCTAGAGGTGACAGGAGGGCAATAGGTCGATAATTGGAAAGCTCGGTAGATTGGCCACCTTTGTGGAGGGGGATAATATGGGAGATTTTCCATATAGAAGGGATATAGCTTTCAGTAATGGTTCTGTTGATCAGGATTGATTTTGGGAGGGCAATGGCTTTAGCAGCTAGTTGCAGAAATTCTGCAGGTAGTTGGTCTGCTGAGGGAGAGCATGGTTTCAATTTCTGAAGGAGGGTAAGCACATATGATGTAGGGACGGGGTGAAGTTGAAAGGGGGGAGAACAATTTGTTTTTTTAGTAGGTAAAGTGAAGTTCTGAGGTGAGAGCTGGCTAGCTAGTGTTTGTATAGTGTTAGTGAAGAATGTGTTAAAATCATTAGCTATATTTATTGAAGTTTTGTGTTCAGTATTTTGAGGGCTAGGAGTGGACGATTTTCCTGGGTGGAGTAGTTGATTGATGCTGGACCAGAACTTTTGTGGTTTGGATTGATTCACTTGTTGGGATAGTAGGTAGTAGTTTTTTTTATCTAATATTACTGCTTTTTTGGTTTGGTTTCTTAGTTGTCTGAAGGTTTTTGGGATTGTAACCTCAAATGCACAGATACTATGCAGATGCTGTAACCATTAAACTGTTGACATTAATGTTGCTTCTGCCTATTTCCTATTTAGATGGTTTCTATGTGTAAGCTAGGCTAAGCAAAGGGCGGGAGCCCCCAAACTCACAGAGCTTCACTTACTCATGACATAACAACATATAACAAAAGTACTGTGAGACAATACATTACATTCCTAACTACATTTTTCATAGCCCCTCACTGACACACTTCAAGGGAAACCTTGTTGTGTGAATGGGTAACAGAATATACACCCCTGAGATCACGTGTCCCAGAACCATACAGACAGGGGGTGGGGGAGCCTGTCCGGTTTGATAGCTGCAAGACCTGTTGGGGGAATTTAATGGTATTTAAATGCCACATTAACATGCCCTCTTTAGATCACTAAGTGCCGCTATCACCCTCCACAACCCAAGTCTTCAACAGCTTCCAGCAACTCTGCCTGGAATTGCTTCATTGGCTATGCTTGACAGAGGCTCAGTTATTTCATCAACGGTGCGGGGAAGGCCAACACACTGTGGCTATGCTTCTAATTGCCCTTGGGCAGACAGGTAGTAGCTATTTGTGAACCTCTAACGTGCAGGCCATCACAGCCATAATATGTGAATAAACAGACCTTCAGATCACAATATACAGTGAAAACTCAACATGTAGTCAGGAAACAGCAAAAACATACAGATCACTGATACTTAGTCACTCCAAAAGCCTATCTTGGAAGCTAGAAGACTTGTATAAGTTTAAGGCTTTCTATTGCTTACCAGTAGGTTACCTACAGGGGAGATGAAAAACAAGCACAGATGGGGAACATGCATGCAATGATACCATACCGGCCTATGAGTCAGCCTTAGGCTTTGGAATACTGGCCAAGGCTATTGGTGCCCCCATGGTGCCTTATTTAGGAGAGTCTCGAAGGTGAATACCAGCTCCGTAAACAGCACAATAGCACATTCAATGAGGATTATGCTACTCAGCACCAGGGGTTGTGATCACAACATGCATGCACTCACAGCACTCCTCAGGATGGACATCATCAACATCTGTGCATTAACTGAAATATGTCTTAAGGCTCCTGAGAGCACACCAGCACTACCAGACTACAACCCATACCACACATTTCAGCCACAGAACATGGACTGACAGACATGGAGGGGCTGTATCCATATTCATCAGGGATACCTACACCTCCAGGTTAGTGAGGCAGCATGATACCTCTGTGATCATCCATGTCCAGCTAACATCAGCCACAACTGCAATGTGGAATGTGGCCTGCTACGGATCACCCTCCATGACCCAGGACCTCCACTCCACCTACCTGGAGACAATGGAGAACACGACAATCCTAACGTACACCCTGGCACTGATTGATGTCAACTACCATACCATTAACTGGGAAACGTACTCCGGTAATCACTTCCAGGACCAGCGCTTCCTGGAATGTATCACCTCATATGCCCTGTATCAGGTGGTAACCTCCCTAACATGGGGTGGAAACTACTAGATGTGGTCATCACCAACATGGGCAACAGGTGCACCACAGCGGAGGTTAACCGGTCACTGATTAGATCTGACCATGAACTATTCACTGTTTCCACACCCTAGCATCTCCCCCACCCACGGATAAAACAGTGTATACCTTTCTTACAGCTAAATTTACACTACTAGTGACAGGGGTGGGGGGTTTCACAGCCCCCATGCTAAGGGGAAACACCGCTCAAGATACAGACAGATTTACAAATGCAGTCTATAAGCACCTGCATGGATGTATGGATCGTGCCATCACTGGTAAACCAAGACTCTCTCCTCCTAGACAAGGACACCGGTCTGGTGGACCTCTGTAATAAACAGGCAACACTACAGAAGTAGGACAGAGTTCCAGACACACAGCAAATCCCATGAAGGGCAGACATCCGTGACCACTACTAGTATGATACGTAGGTCCCTCATGACATCATCCAAGGCTAACATAAGCAGGAGAATACGCAAGGATTCGAAAGATAACCACAAAGCCCTCTTTGGCTATGTCAAGGATCTATGTGGTGACACACAGATTTGCACTGTGCTAGTGAAATATAGCACAAAATATGCTGACCCTACTGATATCACCAACATCGCTGCAGATACATTCGGTGCATACTTCACCCCCTAAAGAGCCCACAACACTACCCGAAAGGTACAGTATCCCAACCAGAGACACACAGGTGGAAATGGCCCTCTCTAACAGCAGAACACAGCGTCAATGGAGGCAGATGTTGACCCAGACTGCATCTTGCAAACTGAACAAGACAACCTGCCCCCCACCTAATTAAGCATTCCTACCTCAGCCTCTCCACAGGCTACATGCCCATACAATGGCAAATGGCAACGGTTATTCCACTCCATCAAGGTGGAATTACAACTGACCATGGTAACTACCACCCCATAAGCCTGACTAGCCTGGTCTGCAATGGTATGGTTCACATCCTCATGGCACTCATTAACAATATCATTGGTAACCTTCAAACACATGACCCAACCCAGGTCAGCTTGGTTGAGTGCAGTTCATGCCTACTGAACCTGTTTGACGTCTTACATACAGTCACCAAGACGATAGATGATGGGGGAGGTGGTTCACACATACTACCTGGACCTCACCAAGGCTTTTGACACCATAGATTAGTACTAGGCTAATTGTTCTCATGGTCCATTTTAAGCCTAGCCAATTACCCTATGTGAGAATCAAACCCTGCACCTTGTGTTTCTAATGTAAGAACCTTAACCATTACACCAACCCTCCCATGCCCCACTCAGGTATTATTGATAAACACACCAGCCTGTACATTCACCCATACATCACAGGTTGGGTTACCAACGGGCATACACACAGAATCCACATGGTATGACTAGCGGTCTCCAGATCCAACTCTTGAACAGTCACGACTGTTGTCTCACAGGACTCAGTCCTGGGAGCCCTACTGTTTGGCATATACATCTCAGACGTACAGGCAAACACAGGTGGACTATGGCAGACCATGTTTGGCAATGACAACTGGGAGCCATGATTGATAGTCCAGCTGACACGGACATCCCTCAAGGGGCCTCACAGAGAACGTCACAGGGTGCCAATGACATGGCCTCTAGCCAAGTGCCACTAACTGCATGGTCATTCCACTTAACACATGAGCGGCAGCCACTTTAATATAGACGAGGTAATGGAGTATCTGGGGACCAAGGTAGATAGTGATCTCTCCTTTGACAATCATATCTCCACGGTAGTTAGGACATCCTTCTATGTAGGTCATCTGATTACTAAAGGATTCCCATCTAGACATACTAGGGTTACAGTGCCCCTTTACTCATCACTCATCAGTCCTATCATAGGGTATAATAACCCATGTGGGATGTACCTCAGAGGACACGTCCAACAGCTGGGGGGTCCACAAATGTACCTCACCAAGGGGAATACTGGCCTCCAACATATGGCCTATGCAGCTGGACTGAATAAACTCCTGCTTTACTCAGTGGCATCTCTTTTACCCAGAGATTATCTCCACTGGCCAACACAGCCATGTCGAACTCAGGCTTGATGGATATGCTCCACCTATGGGAATCCATGTCACAGTGAGCCACACACTGTAGTGAGCTGACCTTGCCACAACAATAACCGGAAGATGCTGGAGGGACAGCTTCCTGTCACAGACACTCCCCATACTTTGGAACAACATCCCTAACTACATTATACAGAGCCGCTCACTAACACTCTGCAAGAGAAACCTTGAAGGGTGGATGGGGAACAGTAGATGCACCCCAGGGATCCCGCCATTGACTCTGCTCCACAGAAGGACGGTTAATGAATCAATGGGGTGTCAAAAGCTGACACATTTTGGCTGGCCTTATGAATGGCCTCTGGCAGTTGGCCAAGTACCTACCTATGAATCTATACACACAGTATCTGCATATACTGATAGCTTAATTTACTGTTCAGGTGTTGATTTACCTTGTGCCAATGGCTGTTGTGTGTGCAATAGTTGAGGGCTGCCTATGTTGGATGCACACAGTAGACTGCCTATACCTGACAATTTACAGGTAGTCTTGTGTGTGTGCCATCCATTGTTACTGTGTGTGCAGGTGGAGAAGGGTGTCAGTCCCTAGGTGCCTACACTGTCAGTGTGTGTGCTGTATGTTCCCTCTTTGCCAAGGCATGGGCATACTGGGCATGCCTCCATCTGCCTACTGGGACTGGCTCAGGGTGTTCATGGTCCGAGTACCTCTGTGCCTGTGGGGCCTTTGGCAATGGCGGTGGGCTGTGAGGGCCTTCACCATTCTGTCCCTGCTGCAGTTGTTTCCGCAGGACCATATTGTGTAGTATGGCACACACTGTGAAGATGTGGGCACACGTGCCTGGAGAGTATTGCAAGCCTCCACCAGATACGTCCAAGCGATGGAACCATGATTTCAGCATCCCAAACACATGCTCTATGATGATTCTAGTTTGTGAGTGTGCCTCATTATGGCATTCCTGCATGGGTGTGTGTGCATTTCTGATGGGAGTCATCATCCACGGTTCCAGTGCCTAGCCAGCATCCCCCATCAGGTGGCCATTTGGGATGTCCCCCCTGGCAAATAACTGATACAGCTGTGAGGCATGCCAGATGTGGGAGTCGTGATAGCTTCCAGGGCTGCCAGCACACACATCCATGATAATGCCCTGGGCATTGCACACAACCTGGCAGTTGATGGAGGGGTATCCCTTGCAGTTTATGTAGCACCTACCCTGCTCACCGGGTGGTGACTTGATGTGTATGTGCGTGCAGCCTATTGCACCCAGTACCTCCAGGTATTCTGCCATACGGTGGAAGAGACGCATATTGCTGGCCAACTCCTCCTGCATTTGGGAGAAATATATGTGCTCATTAGCATGTGGTAACATGGCATCCAGGAACTGATGTAGTACCCTGGATGCTGATGCCTGTGAGATCCCCATGATATCCCTGTTTGTTCTGACTCTGAGGTATGGCTGTAGGATGTCCCTGTCCACCCTGTAATGCTCTACTATCTCCAGATCATGTAGCCCCTGGTAGGTTACCCGGGGTCTGAACACTCTCCTCCTCCTCTGGTGCCTGTGGTGGTCGTGTGCATCATCCTCCACACCACCGTCAGTCTCCAACATATGCTGGTGGATCAAAGCTATGGCAGTCCCTAACATGTACATAATAAAAATTCCCAGTCTGTGTACACCACTGGTACAGAGTGTATGGGAATACACAAATGTGTGTGAGGTGCTGTCACACTTTATAGTATTGTGCTATGGATGCTGCTGCTGTAAGTGGGTGTGTATGAGCTATTCCAGCTGCTGCGTGTCTTAATTATGGGTTTTGCAATGAGTACTGCAAGTGTGGGGCCTTTACTGTGGAGATCTACTTGCCTGCCTTGATTAATCTGTTGTCCTTTAATTCACTTTTAGACCTGGATCCCCTCCCATTATCAGGCATGCATCCACCTACCATCTTTCTTGTTTTGTACTTTCCCTACCCAGTCATGGCAAAATGTGCCTTGTAGCCGATATACTGCATATCGTCTTTGTTCTGCTTTGACACTTTGCTGTTTTCTTTGCGGTATAGCCCCTCCCCTTCCCTGTTCTGCAGATAGCTGCTTGAAGCCTTGTTAGCTGTTGTCAATGGCCCACTGCAGGCTCCTAGGTGTTAATTAGTCATTTGTACTCCAATTTCACTGCTGCAACATTTCCTTATTTCTTTCCTATATCCTTCCTGTTTCAGCTGCAGTGTGCGCCACCCATACCCGTTTACTGGGTTTATCGCATTTTCATCTCCGTTCACATGCATACTCGGTTACCTTGTGTATTCTCAGTTAAGCATAGCTATGGGCAATTCGACACACCCCTACCCTGTAGCTTTGCCTAGCTAGGGGCAGACCTGTTTAGCAATGCTCCAATGTGCTTACAGTAATGGTGACACACCCCTCTCTTGATGTCATCTTTATCTCAAGGGCTCACCTCGGTGTTATAACGCTATGCTGTGAGGTGCATCCTTACACCAGCGGGGAATCTACGATTCACTATTACTCTTCTCATTTGCATGGCATTGCCTACTAATTCCTAGCTACCGCGCATAACACTGTCACTGCCCCTTAGCAAACCTTGCGCCATGAGTATGGTGTAGCATGCCTGCCATTGACTATTATGGGGAAATCATGATATGTGTTTCATTGCGGATTTATTCTATATTTTTATATATTCCTTGCGATCCCCTTTGCGCACTACTGTCCTGCACTTCCACGTCACGAAAGTGCGACTACATATATTAAATGTTAATTTTATGTTTTCTACATGTTTTTTTTTTATGCCAGTGGCTATATATTTAACCATTGCCATATATTAACAGTATAACACATGTTTGGTCGGCTGTCATGGCTCCAATTTTATGTTTGCAAAAATGTAAACCGTTTTCTATGGTTTACATTTCTGCATGCTTGCACTATGCCTGCACCACTTCCTGAACTGCTACATACCTTCATTTGCATGCTACACTGCTGCACATGGGGTAATTAACATACAAGGCTCAGGAGTTGTGTGGGCATAGCGTACGCAGGTAGTGCACGTGGGAACAGCTCGTACCTGAATCGCTCAGCGGCCATCTTTGGTGTTAGAACGCCGACGCTACGCCTGCACCTGGCACAAGCTTCATGAATGACGGGGATGGTTGATACTAACATCCACATTCACACATACAAAATAAAATAATTTCATGTTCACCCACAAATATGGTGCTTATGAAAGTATATACTAATGACCACACAAAAGTTTCATACACGTGACTGTGCTACAAATATCTCTAAATTGGATATGCCCTGCGTGCATACCTCTCAACTATACAGATTTTTGCAGTATGTCTAGATTTTTGCCTCATACTTTTGGTCTGTTTCTCATAAGATTGTGGATTTCTGGCAAATCATTGAGGACTGAAGTCAGAAAATAATGACAGACATTTGAGTTTCAGACTCTATAGCCTTCAGAAAAATCCATGCTAATGCAAAACATGTTATTCTATCAATTTTCTAAGTTTGTAAAAGCAATACTTAAAAAGTGCCCCTATTTTGGACCTTTATCCCCCATTATTTATGGCTTTTTCCAGATTTCTTGTTCTAAGAGGTTGAGAGGTATGCCTGCATGATAACACTTACTGCAAAGTTTAGCATTACACAGTGTGCTATTTTTAATTTCTGAATACCCGCCTACTGTGTTTTATGTCCTGTAAAAGTACCAACAATGTACAAAGATAACATGGTACCTGTAAACAAACATTTAATTGTGCATTTTAATAAAAGAGTAAAACAACAAATAGATTTGTACTGTACTCTCTAAGGTACCATGAATTAAACTTATTCTCTGTATAAAATAATTCAATGTGCTCCCATTATTCAGCTGTTTACTTGTTTGTTTACATATTAATTTCAGTTTAGTAACCATATACGTGGACTGGCTGACAGACTCTTTAGTCACAACCTGACCTCTATGGTACAAGACAGAAACAGAAAATGGAAAATAGAATAAAGTATTATACCACTGTCTGAAGGAATGTCAAACAGTTTGGCAAAATGCAGAAGTGGAATTCTAGCAAGATGATAGATAAAAAAATAAAAACTGGACAGACAAATTAAACACAGTGTGAGACAAGATCTGGAAAAAAAAACTTATATAAAGACATTCCGCATAATATAAATCATTATATACATATATCTATCTCAGATGAGGAGAGATAACTAGGAAGCTCCCAACATCCTCCCAGAAATCTGCCAAAGCTGTGAAGCTGCTCAGCAACAAGCTAAAAGCTTACACGAGCAATGGAGGACGGATGCTGTCCCCGGCTGTAAACCCTGTGATAAACTGAATTAAACCACTTTGTAAGGCAATAATTGCAATCTCAGTCTTACCACCACGGCAACTGTGGCGGGTAGTATGCGGCAACTGTGGTGCCTCTAAAGGCCTGTAATCACGGACCCTGATTAATTGCAGCCCATAAGCTTGCTGGAGTCTAGTCTGCAAAGCTACTGGAGAGGATCATAATGGAGCTCATAAACAAAGATATAGGGTTTGGCAGACATGGCGACCGACATGCCTTTGGCTTCATCAAAGGAAGATCATGCCTTTTCACCAAGTCAGCTTCTTGTTTCAGTCACCAGGCCATTGATAGGGGCAGTCCATACAGCTACCTTGACGCTTGCAAAGGCTTTCCGAAGCGACCTACTGGGGTGTGCAGAAGAAAAACTTACCAGCTTTAACAACTGGCCATATTTCACAAGATGGGGGTTGAACCTAACGAACATACACAGGTCAGTTGCTGGCGCTATGTCTGACTCCAACCAGGTCTGAAATCCTGGTCCACAGGTGTCGGTCCTTGGCCCCTATTGTTGAAGCATCGCTGTCAGAAATTACAGGCCAGCATGGGAACTGGACGAAGTTTGCGGCGACTGCAAACTGGAAAGATAGTGGAAAGTGCGCCGGACGGTTATCATGCGGAAAGGGAATCACGCGAGGAAACAGATATGGCTGGTGCCAAGGCCATGGCTGGTAGCGTAAAAATGTATAGTCATGCAACCCGGGAAAAACAAGAACTCCCCAAGCTACCATATAGGTGGCAATCCACTTGCTAGCTGAAGAGGTATCAGGGACCTGAGAGGACCCAGGTTGACAGTTTTTGGTTTTCACGCATCCGTTGCTAAAAGACCCACCTGGACCTTCTACATTGCCACCACCGATCATGATCTTAGTTCACATCAGATGGTCTGGTCATCTTCACCCTGTGCTCTTCGCTATCAGACCAATGATCAGCCCAATGCGGGATGTATCTCACCGACATCTGCACATCTGCAACAATTGAAGAGACCCTCACCAAAAAGGCAAAGGATAAAAGGACTCCCAAAATCTGTCATGTCTGGAAGATTGAAAACTCCAGCTCTATTCAGTATACCAGGAGGTGTCACATGACATGTGCCCTGACATACAAGCCCATGTCCAACCGAATGTCGGACATGCTCCACCTCAAAAATCCAAATCACCAAAAACCACTAGAGCAAGCGATTAAACCTTAGCGGATATAAATAGGATGTGCTGCTGGATGGAATTTATCACTCAGATACTCTATGCTGTGGGTGGTCAGAGTCCCGGTCCATGTGAGCACACCTCGGCTGGCTGCTTCAAGAAAGAGAAACCTGTGGATGGGAGATGCATTAGGTTACGGAGAAATCATCACCCTGTGTCACTGGACAGAGGCAACAACAAACTAATGGGCACAGTATTTTATAAGAGGGCGGCGTAAGCCACAAAATTTAGACTGAGCTTATAAATGCCTTGGGGCAGATAGCCTAGTATAAACCTATGGACCTATACATCTATATCGATCTATCTATACATACATACACGGGTTACCGTTAGAACATCAACCGCTCGAAACATCGACACACGGAAACCCGGGTCCAAAACATCGACACGTCACTTCTCCGAAACATCAAAATATCAACTTACAAATGTTCGACACCCAAATCATCGACAGTGGAACACCAACACATGCAAAATGCCAATTTGCATTGAACGGTCCAAGTAACTTGGCAACATCAGCATAAAACAAATTAACACATAGTGGTGTATGCAAACAAAACACTTCCCAGACACACTATTTCCCCTCTCACACTTCAGCTCCTCAACGCGCCCATGTTTAAATTGAGTGTCGAACATTTGCAGGTCGACCAATTACACTGTCGGTGAAGTAACGTGTCGATGTTTTGGACCCGGGTTTCCGTGTGTTGATGTTTAGAGCAGTCTGTGCTCTAACGGTAACCCACATACATACACACACATGCACACACATACATACATACACATGATGTGGTAGGACTGAAAACCTACAAACTAACAAATTGTGTGAAATATAAAATGTATTCTCCAACACATCACATTATAAATACATTAAATACATTTACAAAATGTTATTCAGAACAGTTTTGGTTGCACAAAGGTGGTGAAAAATTGTGCTAATAATATCCCATTAACTTTGACATTGAGATTAAATTAAATTATATTGAAAAATAAATATTTACTGGTGTTTGCATGAATTATTTGGTGAAGTTTTATGCCGAATGCCCATCTTGACACAACCCTCCCCATTTATCCGGGCTTGGGACCGACACAAAGAAATGCACTGGCTTGTGCATCCCCAGTGGTTTCTTATTTGCAATGGTAATGGACAGGTTGACAGACGAGATCAGACAGGAGTCCCCGTGGACTACGATGTTTGCAGATGACACTGTGATCTGTAGTGAGAGTAGGGAACAGGTTGAGGAGACCCTGGAGAGGTGAAGATATGCTCTAGAGAGAAGAGGAATGAAGGTCAGCAGGACTAAGACAGAACATATATGTGTGAATGAGAGGGAGGATAGAGGAATGGTGAGGATGCAAAGAGTAGAGGTGGCGAAGGTGAATGAGTTTAAGTACTTAGGATCAACAGTTCAGAGTAATGGTGAGTGTGGAAGAGAAGTGAAGAAGAGAGTACAGGCAGGGTGGGGAAGAGTGTCAGGAGTGATTTGTGACAGACGAGTACCAGTAAGAGTGAAAGGGACGGTGTACAAGAGGGTAGTGAGATCAACTATGTTATATGGGTTGGAAACAGTGGCATTGACAAAAAGGCAGGAGTATCAGCTGGATGTGGCAGAGTTAAAGATGTTAAGATGTACACTGGGTGTGACGAGGGTGGACAGGATAAGGAATAAGTACATTAGAGGGTCAGCCCAGGTTGGAAGGTTTGGAGACAAAGCCAGAGAGGCAAGATTACATTGGTTTGGACATATGCTGAGGAGGGATGCTGAGTATATTGGGAAAAAGATGCTAAGGATGAAGCTACCAGGTAACAGGAAAAGAGGAAGGCCTAAGATAAGGTTTATGGATGTGGTGAGAGAGGACATGCAGGTGGTTGGTGTGACAGAGCAAGATGCAGAGGACAGGAAGAAATGGAAACAGATGATCCGCTGTGGCGACCCCTAATGGGAACAGCCGAAAGAAGATGATGATATTGAAAAATAAATATACAGATTGGACACAAAGTACAGTGATGAAACAGAATTAGCAACAGTGACCTGAGAACACTTTGGCATGACATTACAGTATCACTGTATGTGTTATTCACCAGGTCATTACAGTATGAGGAGATTCCTCAAGATTGGGAATGTACATGTGTGCAACCCATATTTAAGGGACAGGGGAAGAGGACAAACCCAGAGTCACAGACACCCATAACTTAAGATTGAAGACATACACTTGTTCAATCCATATTTAAGGGACAGGAAACAGGACAAACCCAGAGTCACAAAGACCCATAACTTAAGACTGGAGACATGCCCTTGTTCAACGCATACTTAAGGACATGGGAACAGGACAAACCCAGAGTCACAGAGACCCATAACTTAAGATTGGATGCATGCACTTGTTCAACTCATATTTAAGGGATAGCAGAACCGGATAGACCCCAGAGTCACAGAGACCTATACCATTACTTTCTTTTTGTGGAAAAATAATGGAAAAGGTTATCTGTATAATGTACCATTAGAACTGAGAAGACTAGAACTTGAAACTACATATAAGCATGCATATGTTGAAAATAGAGCTATAACTACCTGTAACATGATGTTCTGTAATAACACAATAACAGTTACAAATGACAAGTGGTGCTGTGGTGTAATTTATACAGATAATGTCAGCCTTTGATAAAATCATACACAAAACAATGGTCAATACATTATGGCAGCTATTTACTGATGTAATTTTGATAAGATGGATAGCTGCATGGCTTACAAATAGGACATGACAAAGACACATTAACTGGACAGGTGAATCTCTAGGTTACAGCCAGGTTGTCCTATAGAGGTCTCACTCAGGACTGTAACTTTGTACATTACGTCTCTCTGATCTATCTTTTTAATTTGTGGCGCTCTATTGTCTGCATGCAGGTAACTTTAAATAGGTAAACATGTTACATCTGTCACAGATAGGACAAAATAACTTGAGCACTTCAAACTATTTGGGCACAGGAGAATAATATGTTGATAAATTTATCAGCAGCAAAACCTATGAGATTTCAGAGAGATAGATTGAAGAATGAGTATTTAATACAGCACACTGTTATTTAAAATGTGGAAATATACCAAGGGCATGCATGGATCTGAAAGTTTCAGTTATTACAAAAGATTAACATATTTGAACTTTTTACTCCATTTCATATTGATATTTAAGTGGAGACCTTAAGAAGAGAGTAATTAGAGACAACTACCTCTAGGAATGTTTACAGTTATCAAAAAGTAGTAAAGAATCAGACAATCTGTGTAGGAGATGATAAAGGAATGAGAGATGTAGTAACTTGTTCTCTGCAAGAGTAGCTGACACATGGAATAATATTTAGGTTCATAGGTTCATAGGTTCATACTAGGCTATCTGCCCTAGGGCATTTATAAGCCTAGCCAGAATGTGTGGCTTTCGCCACCCATTTTAAATTTATTTTGCTATGCCCTTTGAGGAGTTAGTATACTGTGCCTCTGTCTAACAGTGACACAGAAGTGATACCTCGATCTCCCATCCACTCATCAAGATTCCTCTTGAAGAGAGTCAATGAGGGACTCTGCCTAACCTGGACTGGGATTTTATTCCAGAGTGAAGGGAGCCTCTGGGTTATGAATCTGTCCCTCCAGCATGTCCTATTTATTTCAGTGCTGAGGTTCAAAGTCTCGGCCGTCTTCTCGATGATTTTGATTTTCTCTGAGGCAGCATGTCCATTAATTCGGTATGCCACTGAGTAGAGCTGGAGTTTCTTTAACCGGCAGCATATGGCATCTGTTTGAGCCCTTTGATCCTCTTGGTGAGGTACTTTTGGGGTCTTTCCAGTTGCTGCAGGTGTCTGGTAAGGTACATCCCAAAAGGGCATTGTACTCAATTATGGGCCTGATGAGGGATGAGTAAAGAGGCACGATGACCTCCCTGATCTAGATGTGAATCCCTTCACGATTAGGTGGGCTATATAAAATGTTTTCTAACCACTTTGGCCACGTGGTTGTCAAATGAGAGATTGCTATCAACTTGGGTCCCCAGGTCCCTAATTACTTCTTCTGTACTTAATGGATTACCACCTATGTGGTAATTTGTGGGCACTTTGTTTTAGCCAAGGGGATGACTATACACTTTTGGCATTTAGCTTGAGGCCATGGCTCTGGCACCAGTTGTCTGTTTCTATGAGGCCCTTTTGAGGATGCTTGCAGTCGGCTGGAGGTGATTATGGCGCCCAGTTTGGATGCTTGTGTCGGCTGGAGAGGAGATTATTATTTCCAGTTTGCAGTCATCTGCGAACTTGGTCAGCCACAGTCCTTCCTGTTGGCCTGTACTGTACCCCGAAATATATATAAACAAGAGAGGCCCCCAGGAGGAGCCTTGTGGGACACCACTTGTAACTGGTTTGGAGTCTGACATGGCTCCAGCAATTCTAACCATGTGGGTTCTGTCCTTGAGCCAGTTTGCAATCCATCTAGTGACACAGGGGTTTATATTTTCATTATAATACAATAAGCAATACTTTAGAACTTTTTAAGAATGTCTTCTTCACTGAAATGACTGTTCTGGTACATTTGCAAGCTTGAAGGGCATTATTGCCCATGCCTAAAATATTTGTATGTATGTAAAATGCGTATATATATAAATAAGCTGTTTAATCGACTGGCTACGTTACATATACAAGGATGCATACATTTTTATTTATGTTTTATTTCTAGGTGTAGTGGTATTCTTTAAACTAATGAGTGTATATTACAGACATCTTGCATTGTCGTGATTGATCAGCAAATTCTCTGTTTGCAACAAAATCTCACATTTGCTCTCAGTTGCAATTTATACCGTTTCACTGTACAACTGTTACATTATATCAAAAATAGCTATGTATGCCTAGATAAGTCATTAGTTGCGAAATAGTCAAATAACTAAAACCATGTCTTCACATGAGACCTGTGTGTCTGCTTGCTTGTTTATTTTTTAAATAAATGTTGTTGTGTCTTTCGGCTTTTCCCGGTTAGGGGTCGCCACAGCGGAACTCCGGTCCGCTAATGATTGGCAGTAAAATAAATACAAATCACAATTTCAGATAGAATGCGTGTGTCTGTCTACTTATTTCTGTATGTATGTATGTATGAATGTCAGTTAAAATTGTACTGGCTAGTTCTACAGCAAACTCTCAGTTAACTGGCATCCAATGGGGATTGGTAGATGCCAGATAACTGTAGTTTCTGTTTGCTTGACAGTTACTGTTAAAAACAAGGCCTAATTAATACTGTACCCTATACTACTTGTTTGGCTTGACTTGTTCTCAGGTTGGACAGAGAGGGACTTTATTCCTATCTTTCTTTGTAAAACTCTAAAAATGTAAGGTATGTTTCTCTGGGGGGAAAACAGAAAATGCAACACATGAAAATTATACTGTATTTCTCCGATTTTTTTTTTACCAGTTGCTTGAGAGTGCTGGTTGCTTGAGTTCCAGTTAACTGAGAGTTTACTGTGTTTAGAAAAAAAAACGACTGCCAGGTCAATATGAATATACATACAAAAAAATTAATTTCTTGTGATTTCGTGACACTTCAGTTATAAGTGAAGGCATACCTCTCAGCCTGTAAGTATAGAGACAAAAGTCTTGACAGACACATTTAATAGGCTAAAGTAGTTACCAAAGTCCAAGATAAGAGAGCAGTGACTGGTACCTTTACTCAAAAGTATTAACACGAACAGTAAGATGCCAAGCAGAAGACAGAATCCATACGGCTCTGAGATGATCTGGTACTCCCAGCAAATACCTTGTACCATTTATCTTCCAACTATCACTAAAGAACAGGTCCTCACCACACTTTCCACATTTAAAAACACAGTATCAATGGGCCCTGATAATATCCATGGATGTGTTCTAAACAGCTTCAAATGTGACCTGTCAGGCCCACTAGAATCTCTGTTCAACCACAGCCACTAAACAGCTTCATCCCTAGGGAATTAACGACTGCAGCTGTCACCCCACTACACAAAGGTGGACCATCAACTGATCCAGAGAATTTAAGACACATAAGTTTGTCTAATCTTACATGCAAAGTCATGGAAAGAATTATCACTGACCTGATATAGGCATAGGAAATATTAAATAAGGTTTTTTTTTTTTTGCTCTCTGATGCAGTTTGCAATGTTTCACTGCAAAACTGTTACATTATATCAAAAATAGCTATCTATGCCTACATATATCATTAGTTATGAAACAATCAAATAAATAAAACTACAACTTCACATGGAACCTGTTTGTCTGCTTGTTTATTTATTTATTTTGCAAAATAAATGAAACTACATTTTCACATGGACTACTTGTGTCTGTTTACTTATTTATGTATGCGTGTATACAGTAATGCTTTCTAGTTCTAAGTAGGGAAAACATGACTGCCTACTGCATAGGAATATATATGCAATACAAGCCATAAATGTCTTGGGATTTCATGACATTTAAGATATAACTGAAGGCATACCGCTCAACCTCATAGTATAGAGACAGAAGCCATGACAGAAACATTTCATTGGCTAATGTAGCTCCCAAAGTCCAAGACAAAAGAGTGGAGGACAGTAACTTTACTCAAAAGTGTTACACAAGAACAATAAGGTACAAGCAGAAGACAGAGTCCATGTGACTCGAAGATGACTGGTTACTCTCCAGGAAATACCCTCTACCATTTAGCCCCCAACCTTTACTAAAGAATGGGTCCTCACTGCACTCTCCAGAGTTAAACACACTACAGAAATGGGCTCTGATAATATCCAGAGATGACTCCTAAATAGTTTGAAATATGACATGTCAGGGCCACGAGAATCTCTATTCAGCCACAGCCTCCAGGCAGGCTTTGTTCCTAGGGAATGGAGGACTGCAGTGGTCATCCCTGTACGTAAAAGTGGACCATCAATAGACCCAGGGAACTACAGACCCATAAGTTATACTATTCTTATATGTAAGGCCATGAAAGAATTATGATGTATCTAATAAATAAATATATAGTAAATCTTCAAATGCTGGACTCATCCCAGTTTGGCTGCATCAAGGACAGGTCAAATCTACTAAATCCAGTGGACTACTGTGAGAAGGCCAGTTGAGCCATGGATGATAGGCAAAAAAGTACATGCTGCCTACCTCAACTTGGTAAAGGCATTCAACAGACTACCTCACTTAGGTATTATAGACAAACTCAAAAATTTAGACATAAATCTCTGTGTAACCTGAGGATAGTCAAATGGCTCATAGATAGGACATGTGAACTTAGGGTGGGGCCATCCACCTCCACCAATAGGCCTGTTACTAGTGGTGCTCCAGGGGTCTCAGTACTGAGACATCTCCTATTTGGAATATACTTCTTTGAAGTCATAGCAAATATAGAGGGTCTTTAGCTGACCAGACCTGCTGATGACTTCAATATGGGCGCAATGACTGATTCCTCCAACGATGTAGATATCCTTGAGAAGGGTCTGAGAGCCAAGTAACTGGTGGCAAAACTACAGCCCAAAACTCAATGCAAAAAATGCATATTTTTACCTTATGGGAAGATAACCACCCCCACAAATTACAACATTGATAACACTCTCCTAAGAGTGGATCCAGGGATAAGGAACTTCAGGGCTCAGGTTGACAGTAACCTGAACTTTGATCAACATGTGCCCATGGTGGTGAGAAAGTACTTCTGTGTGGTGCAAATAAGTTATGGCATGGTATCCAGATCTGGGGAGATCATAGTCCCACTATGCTCAGCTGTCATTAGACCAATAATTGAGTGCAATGCACTCTTTGGCATGTACCTGACCAGGTATTTGCAACAACTATAGTAGCCGCAGAGATTCTTCATTAAAAGAATACAGTGTTAAAATAGCATGTCCTGTCTGGACTACCTCAAAGCCTTGGCCCTGTATTCAGTCTCCTACAAACTACTTAGAGGCAATCTATGCTTAACCTACTAGGCATTCTCTGATCCAGCTCTGATTAATCTGCTACATATTCACATAACAAACACCACAAGAATTACCTGGTCTAATGATCTGAACCTCGTTTATAACATAAACAAAATATGTTGGAGAAACAGCTGCATGTTTCTGAGATTACCCCTTCCCTGGAACAGACTCACCATTTATGTCAAACAGAGCTCTTGTCCAAATCTATTCAAATGACATTTTGACCACTGCATGGGAAATCATAAATTCACTCCTACTTGTCACCTGTAGTCTTTACGGATATAAGCAGCTTGTAGATGTTCTAAGGTACAGGCATATACCGAAGTTGTTCTAGTCATGGGCACTGAAAAATGAGAAAACTGGAGCATGAACGGCTAGGCTTAAAAAGGCCCCTGGACCATTTGCCCAGTAACCTGCTATGTGGATTTATTCTAGTGAGTTGCAAATGCATGAAATTGTTTCTTCAGAAATCTGTGAAACAAAAACTTGTTGGAATTCAGGAATACATATATAACCAAAATCAGCTATAGTGGAATGTAGGAAATGGTAGGAAACTGGTTAGCAATGACCTTCTCTTTAAATAAGCTACACTTTACTGGGCAGCAATGACAGATATACTGTATTTTACATAGCATATATCATGGACAGAAACAGGTTAAAAAATAAAAAAAGACAACTGGGTGCACAAGTCCCAGGATAAAAAAGTGCCTGATCCTCATATGCCCATTGCTTCCAGGACTGGAAAAACAACTGTAGAATTTTTAAGACAAAGAAATATTCCTACAATTGGGTTATGCAAGGCTGAGGGGGGGTGCCCCCCCTTGTAGAAGGTAGTAGTTGTCTACAAAACTGACAGACCAGAAGAGGTCCATAAAGATGACAGAGTGGACTACTGAGGACAAGAAAGAAATGATACATTGTTACTATTATGTAACAAGCCCAGAATTTCCAAATAGAAGATATTCAAAAAGATGGAGAGAAATTAGAGGAAAGAGAATACTTACACAACAGAAATTGTCAAAAGCTTCAAGTGCAAATTTGTATTCATTACCACAACAGATACAAGAAAAACATATAGACAAAGAAACTTCAGGCTGTTTAGTAAAAGCAGCAACGGAAGAAGTACCAAAAAGATAAAGAACAAAACCTAGAGCTTTTTGAAAGGCATAAAAAATAGACATGGACATGGGAAGGAGAGATCTCATATACTGCAATATCTATGCAAAAGTGAAAGCCAAAGTAATCAATACAAAAAAGCAGCTCCTGAGATATTTGAAGAGCAATACAGGCAAAAGTATCTTTTTCTGTGGAGCTTTTCACCCCGAGCCTCTGCTGAAAAAGGGCACTAGCTCAGTCGGATTATCCCGGTTCACAAATGTCAAATAAATAAATATGGAGGCTTTCACAATACAAAAAATAAGATCACAAAGGGGGAATGCAAACCAGAAGATTAGTACAGTAGAAGTTAAACAAATGGAAGCTAATCTTAAGGAATACTTGCAAAGTGAAGGATTTAGTATAGAAAGCCTAACACAGGTTATGTCACAGCATGATGGAACAATGAATCCCCAAAGTAAGGAGAAACACAAAAAGTGGGAGACATCTGAAGAAGAAATATGGACATGGGAAAGACAAAGACATTTAATATGGTGCAGTGTTATGTAAAGGAGAAATCAAAACAAATCAATACAAAAAGTGGCACCAAAGATATTTGCAGAGAAATACAGGCAAACATATATGGATATGGAAAATTTTACAATACAAAAAAATAAGAAAACAAAGGGGGAAAGAAGGAAAGAGGATTAGTAATGGGGAATTTAAAGAAACAGAAACTGAAGTTATGGATTACCTGTGAAGTGAAGGATTCAGTGTAGGAAATTCTACTGTAGCAACGTTCATCGGTTCATAGGAGGTTACTAGGCTAATGGCCCTATGGCCTTTACAAGCCTAGCCATGTTATACCCATGTTCCCTAATTGGCCTTGGTTAGATGGTCATTATTTGCATAGCAAGTCTATGATCAGCACCGACTACCCTTGTCCATGAGGGACACAGGTACCACCCCCCCAGAGTGAATTTGCAGTCTCCATCCAGTTGTCTAGTTTGTGCTTCAATAGGGTCATTGAGGAGCTCTGCCTCACGTGAATTGGGAGTTTATTCCAGAGGAGTGGCAATCTCTGGGAGATATATCTATATTTATCTCTACAGCATGTTCTGTTAATGTCACAGGCTAGTTTGAGATCCCCGGAGTGAGTGGCTGTTGTCCCATTTGATTTGCGGATGTGCAGCCTTTCCATTACGGCAGGGTCAGAGACTACTCTGTAAGCCAGGCACAAGTTGCCTCTCAGCAGCCTATAAAACACAGACCACACTAATAGGGCTTTCTGCAGTTCTATAACTGTGACTCAAAGACCCATATAGATGCTCATGGCCTGCAGGAACCTGTGAGGAGTGAGTGATATTGACATACCTCTATCCCATCCTCGGGAAGGGTGGAAATCTTCTATGCAGCATTGTTAGATCTCAATGAATATTACAGAGAGGTATGTAGAGAGTCACCCAGGGTCACATGCTCCACTCCTGCCAAGCTGATTCATCAGTAACCTTCTGAGGGGACACTGCATTCTGAGGATGGCATGCATGGAAGCATGCACATCTACCAGACGGGAGGTCATTGAGGGGCCCTCACACATGCGCATGCATGTCAGCTGTCAAGGGAAGAATTGTTAGGGTTTACAAGAAAAGTCCTTGATGGCTACCTAAATGACAGTTCCTCTTTACTGGCTGTCACCCTGGGGAAAGGGAATGAGTGGCCAACTGGTCAGTGGTGGGGAGGGATGACGGTTGGCAGGCAGAAGAGAGAAACACAATAAAAAAGCAATAAAAATTGAAGCTGAAAGCATCCCTGTTTTTTTTTTTTTCATTACTGCAGTTTGATACACAATAACAAATAAAACTGACTTGTGGTAATACTTGTCTAATACCATACAGACACATAAGCACTGTGACAAAGAAACTTAGAAAGTGAGCAGAATAATTGGAATATTTAAGGAAAAAAAATTCCAGGAGAAAATGTAATTTTTTTTTTATCCATGTGTACAGAATTTTATTTATTTTATTTTATTTTTTATTTTACATTTGTTTACTGGGAAAGTCCGGCTGGACACAGGTCCATTTTCAGCGGAGGCCCGGGGAGAAAAGCTCCATATAATATATATTAAAAAGTCACACATTTTGTAATATAACAGAAAGCGCACTGGGAGAAGGTTAAAAATGATTCGAGGTGGGATTTTCTTTCCATCTAGACGAATTGCCAAAATACAAGTAACACGTGCACTCTCGTAACCAGTGGAGGGAATGTAGATTGACAAGGTACCCCTCTGATCAATTGTTGTTTGAGATCCTTGGTCCATAAACACTGCAGTTTCAACCATAGCAATTATGTTGAGAGTTGGTATTTAGATAAGTCGATGCCATCAACAAAGGACTTGAATGTAAGTGCACGTTTAATAACTGAAGTATCCTCCAGCTTGAACAGTGTTGTCGATCTTCTTAGTGACAGTTCATATCACTGAAGGAAGCCATCCAGCCAATGTTGTGATGCTTTGAATTCTTCTGGGAATATTTCTAACTGTGGTGCCATTGCAAGGGCAAATGCTTGGATATCAGCCCCGCGCACAACCAAAACCTTTGCTCTCCTGTTAGCAATCCACTCACAGATGATGTCTTCCAGCTCAGGAAATAAAGGTTGCCGACCTGATCCACACTAGCACTTCTTAGCATTTCCCCCGTCTGCATGTTGACTGAGGTTATCATATGCTGCACGCCATTTTTGGACCATTCGAAGATCTAACTTCTTCTCTTTGCAGAAAGCTGTCAGATTCTTTCCCCGGGAGCCCACCATGATTCCTTTCTTGTACTTGATGGAATAGCTCTTTCTTTATGCACTCATCTTGTCTGGGGGAGGTTAATTTGAAGACTTACGAGACAGGAGTGGCAACACAAAATGGCGCTGTTTACAAAGAAAAGGCACAACCACAACCATGCACTAACACGTGCACGTCCTTTATGCATGTTGTCTGTACTTTGACCAGTCAAAATACACCTGCCAGTGTTTATGGGCCAAGGATCTCAACCGTCAAGTGTGAGTGATGGTTAGGGTTACAGTAAGAATTGTGGAAGACTCACAGGCAAAGAATCTTACGACTTTCTGCAAAGGGAAGAAGTTGGGTATCCGAATGGTCCGACAATGGTGAGCAGAGTATGATAACCTCAGTCAACAGGTGTCAATAATATTATTTTATAATTCAACACGTCCATCGTGTGTTGTTAACAAGCTTAGCAGGGGCTTATTTTTGGGGTAGCGTTTATATCATGACCACCCTGGAAAACAATGCTAGGCCTTATTCTCTGGTTAGGTCTTATTTACAAAGAAATATGGTATACATATATATATATATATATATATATATATATATATATGTGTGTGTGTGTGTGTGTGTGTGTGTGTGTGTGTGTGTGTGTGTGTGTGTGTGTGTGTGTGTGTGTGTGTGTATATATATATATATATATATATATATATATATATATATATATATATATGTGTGTGTGTGCTTGTGTGTGTGTATATATATATATATATATATAGATAGATATATAGATATATATATATATATATATATATATATATATATATATATATATATATATATATATATATATATATAGGTTCACAGGTAGGTACTAGGCTATCTGCCCGTACGCATTTATAAGCTTAGCCAGAATGTGTTGGCGTTTGCCGCCCCCTTAGATTAGGTCACTGTGCCTCTGTCCAGCAGAGCCACTGAAGTGCTCCCTGAAGTAAACTTTCTGTTTCCCATCCACTCGTCAAGATTTCTTTTGAAGAGTATTAGCGAGGAGCTCTGCCTGATGTAGATTGGGATCTTGTTCCAAAGCATGGGAAGCCTCTGAGACAGGAATCTATCCCTCCAGCACGTTCTATTTATTGTTGTGTTGAGGTTTAGATCCCTAGAGCATGTGGTTTGCGGGGATAAGGTTTTCTTTAGGTGGAGCATGTCCATCAATTCTGGGTTGGACATGGCCTTGTATGTCAGGCAGAGATCACCTCTGAGTAGGCGGAATGCAACTGAGTACAGCTGTAATTTCTTCAGTCGAGCTGCATAGGGCATCTGTTTGAGGCCAGTGATCCTCTTGGTGAGGTACTTCTGTGGTCTTTCCAGCTGTTGCAGGTGTCTTGTAAGGTACATCCCAAATTGGGCGTTGTATTCTATGATGGGTCTGATGAGTGATGAGTAGAGGGGTACAATGACTTCTTTTGATCTGGATGCGAACTATTTTGTGATTAGGTGGGCCACGTAGAAGGATTTTCTAACCACTTTGGCAATGTGATTATCAAAGTTGAGATTACTATCTACTTGGTTCCCCAGATCCCTTATTACGTCTTCCGTATTTAGGGGACTACCATCTATGTGGTAGTTTGTGGGTACTTTGTTTTTTCCAAAGGGGATGACTATGCACTTTTTGGCATTTAGCTTGAGGCCATGAGTTTGACACCAGGTATCCGTCTCAGTGAGACCCATTTGGAGGATGTCTACGTCAGCCGGAGAGTCAATTATAGCCCCTAGTTTCCAGTCATCTGTGAACTTGGTCAGCCATAGTCCTCCTGTGCTTGCCTGTACCTCTGAGAAGTATATGCCGAACAGGAGGGGTCCTAGGACTGAGCTATGAAGAACTCCACTTGTAACCGATTTAGAGTCGGACCTAGCTCCCGCAACTCTCACCATGTGGGTTCTGTCCGTGAGCCAGTTGGCAACCTCTTGTGATGTAGGGGTTTATGTCCAGGCTGGTGAGCTTGTCTATAATACCAAAATGGGGAATGGTGTCGAAGGCCTTTGCGAGGTCTTGGTAGGCTGTGTGTACCACCTTTCCCTCATCTATAGCCTTGGTAACTGTCTCAAAGAAGTCCACCAGGTTCAGGAGGCATGATCTGCCCTTAACAAAGCCAAACTGGGTAGAGCCCAGTGTTTGGAGGTTTGCAATGTCTCTGTTAATGAGTTCCATGATTATGTGCTCCATAGCCTTGCAGACCAAGCTAGTCAGGCTTATAGGGCGATAGTTCCCGGGGTCTGTTGTGGCTCCACCTTTGTGGAGCAGAATAACCGCTGATGTGCACCACTCTATGGGTACGTAGCCTGTGGAAAGGCTGAGTTTGAACAGTGTGTTTAGGTGAGGGGTTAGTTCATCTTTGAGCTCATGTAAGACGCAGCCTGGGACACCGTCCGGTCCCATTGATGCTGTGTTTTTGGCTTTGGTGAGGGCTGTTTTAACCTGAATGTCTGTGATTTCAGGGACTCTACATTCTTCTGGTATGGTTATAGGCCCTCTTGGGGGTGAGAGGGGGTGAAGTTTGCACTGAATCTGTCTGCCAGGATGTCGGCGATATCGGTTGGTTCAGTGTATTTTGTGCCATTCTGCAGTAACTTTGAGCAGATCTGAGCATTGCCACTTAGATTCTTGACATAGCTAAAGAATGCCTTGTGGTTATCTTTGGAGTCCTTGGCAATTTTCCTTTCAAAGCTCGCCTTGGATGATTTCATGAGGGATCGTAGTTTCTTGCTGATACTGATCAGGGATGTCTTCCCTTCTTGGGATTTTACTCTTTTCTGTACTAGTTTCCTCCTTCTATTGTATAGCTTGTTTATGGCAGGAGTCCACCAGACTGGTTTCCTTTTCTTGGAGGAGTGAGTCTTGGTTTTGCTTGGGATGGCATGATCCAGGCATTCTTGTAGGTGCCCGTAGAATTCATTAGTAAAGATTTTTGCAGCTTGGACAGCATTATCCTTCAGCATGGGGGCTATGAAACTTTCCACCTCGGTCTTAAGTAACGTGAAATTTGCTTTTGAAAAGTTTTTCACAGTGGTTTTCTTGTCCGGGGGTGGGAGCGGAATGTGGATATCCAAAGTGATTTGTTTATGGTCAGATCTATCCAGCAAGGGGTTGACCTCTGGTGCGGAACACCGGTCGCCCATGTTGATGATGACCAGGTCCAATATTTTGTCACCTCTGGTGGGAGTGCTGACCAGTTGAACCAGGGCGTTTGAGTTTATAAATTCTAGGAAATGTTGGGCAAGGGAATTAGTACTTGAGTAGTTCTCCCATTTAATGTTTGGATAATTGAAATCACCCAATATTAGGGTGTTTGGTAGGACCTTTATGTTT
>NC_056732.1:1819992168-1820112177 GCF_019279795.1 Protopterus annectens
CCGCTAGGGGTTTAAGGACCAAACTACTGCCGCTAGTAAGTAAGCCAGATGACACACTACTAAGGGATTGGAACATGGCACAACAGCAAGCGTCCATGTCCTTTGTTAACATTTTAGCATCTTATTACAAAAGAACAATTGAGGTCAACATATGTGATGTGCAAAAAATATGTGAAGAGTTGAAAAAGTATGAAGAGCAAACCAATTTCAAGGATAATCTTAGCAGACTTTCAAAGGAATTGATTATTTTTGAAAACCATTTAAAAAATAAAAAGTTACACAAATTCTCCAGAAATATTGAAGATTATGAAAGGGGTAGACCCTTTGAGTCACAGAGAAGTGTTAGGTTTGCTGATGGAACAAAAAACACTACTCAGATACGTAAAAAAAGACCTAGATCTATATTGAAAAAAGGTAGACCAAACATTGCAACTTCAGGGGAGGAATCCTCCACCACTGACACCAAATCCACATACATTAGTGACTCCCCTGATTCCAAGAGGGGTCGGAGCTCTGAACACCATTTAGGGGTAGGAAGCACAGGGGGGGACGTAAGCACAGGGGTAAAAACTATACAGGATCTTTTTCAATCAATAGTGAAATAAATGTAGAGTGTTCCAATGTGCACAACGTTTCTAAACATGTTTTAACATCTGAACAGGAATTATTATCGAATAAAGGTCTTGGTTTTATCCCTGGCTTTTTTGTGGATGAAAGCATTTTTGTCTCTGATATCTTGTCATTTTGTAGAAAGCTCAATTTGAAATTGTATTTTGGTCAACAGGATCATTCTCAAAGACTGGCTGAATTTCGATTTTACAAATCTGATTTCAGTCCACCCATGAACAAACATGTGGCCATTTTTCAACAGGCAGTCATCAAAGATCTACATTATAAACTAAGTTCCTCACAGATTCTTAGAAACAACTTAATGGCTGAACAAAAAGCTCTCACAGATCTTAGAGCAAACACTGATATTTCTATTTTACCAGCGGATAAGGGTGGGGAGGTGGTGATTACAGACTCCAATTATTACTGGGTGGAGGGAACTAGACAATTGACTAACCCTCAGCATTACATGAACATGTCCACTGACCCCACTATGAATTTCAAAAAAGAGATTGATAATTTTTTGCAGGAAGCAGTGGATAATGGAATTATCAGTGTCAAAACAAGACAACATTTAATGGTAAAAGATCTGGGCAAACAATACCTATACTTACTGCCCAAAATTCACAAATCTTTGATGACACCACCGGGTAGACCCATAGTATCGGGCATTGGATCCCTTACTGAACCATTATCAGCATTCCTGACTGAACATTTACAACCGCTAGTGCCACATGTCAGAGCTAGGATAAAGGACACAACTGAGTTTTTACAAATTGTGTCTGAGTCTGAATTAGAACCCACTGGTTGATGTGTAACCTGGATGTCAAATCACTTTATACCAGCATTCCACACTGGGCAGGTCTAACAGCGTTAGAATTTTGGTTAAATAAGGCCAGCCTTTACAATCCTGGTTTCAACACCTTGCTCATTTGCATGGCCGAACATGTCCTTAGGAAAAATGTCTTCTATTTCAAAAATTAATGTTACTGGCAAATACAAGGTACAGCAATGGGGGCATCTTTTGCCCCAATATATGCTGATTTATGCATGGGATATGTTGAAGAACATATTATACATAATGAGTCACATAACCTGTACTTGCCAGAGATTGATATATGGAGACGTTTTTTGGACGACTGTTGGCTTATATGGAAAGGAGGCAGTGATTATTTGGAGGAATTCATCGAATACATCAATGAAAACAAGTGGGGGGGCTGAGTTTACTGTGAATTTTCATAAAGATGAGATTCACTTTTTTGATGTTAAGTTATAGCATCAACTAGATAATATATTACGCACCACTGTTTATAGAAAATATCCACAATACAACAGCTTGTTACACGCCTCCAGTCTCTATCCCAAACATACAATCAAAAACATCCCCAAATCTCAATTTTTGCGTTTAAAGAGAATCTGTTCATCACAACAGGATTTGACAGATTCTCATCAGAATTTAGCTAACAGGTTTCTAGCAAGGGGTTACAGTGTACAGAATGTGAATTCGGCCATGCAATGGGCAGATAGCAAACCTAGGTCCACTTTATTATAATACAAACACTCATCCAGGAGGGATAACACAGACACTTTGATAATGGTCACTACATATGGTAGGAACACAGACTCTTTGACTGACGGGCGGTGCAGTGGTGCAGCGGTTAACGTTGTCGCCTCACAGCAAGAGGTTCACCGGTTCGATTCTCAGCTGGGGTGCCTTCTGTGTGGAGTTTGCATGTTCTCCCTGTGTTCGCGTGGGTTTCCCCCGGGTACTCCGGTTTCCTCCCACATTCCAAAGACATGCATCTGGAGCATTTCTCCCCGGGCCTCCGCTAAAAACAGGCTCTGTGGAACCTAGTCGGACTTTCCCGGTCAACAAATGATAAATAAATAAAATAAAAATAAATAAATGTAATTGAGAAACATTGAAATATTTTGAAGGCAAATGAGGAATGGTGTGACATTTTGGGGGACAGATACTCATATTCCTTCAGGCGGGGTAAAACATTAGGGTCTCATTTTTCTCATTACAAAAAACCTACTGATCGGAATGTCATGGACTATCAGACAACATTAACAGGAGAGAGATTGGTTGGTTCATACCCTTGTGGACACTGTACCTTCTGTAAATATGTTTTCAAAACCAAATCATTTACTAGTAAAAACACCGGGCAGGTTTTTGATATGAATTTTTACGCCAGTTGTGGAACAGACTGGATTATATATCTGGCCACCTGCACTTGTCAAACCTTTTATGTGGGGCAAACTTCTAGACAATTTAGGTGCAGGATGTCAGAACATCTAGGAGACACTTGTTCATCATACTGCTAAATTCACCTTTACAGTCATTGATAAAATACCGGACAATGGATCTTTTAAAACAGGGTGGCATGGCATATCAAACATGAAGGAAAGGAAATGGATTGTTAAATTAGGGGGTTTATTCCCACCGGGATTAAATGACAAACTGCAGGGTTTTGTCAGCATTTCCTTTCATGTCATGGGTCTTAATACCATTAATGCATAGACAATTTTATAGGTCTAGTGTCATTAATGAATATAAGTAAAAAGAAAAAAAGAAAAAACTTTCTGTTTAAATTTTAAATTATGTTTATTGCATTTCATTGTTGAGTATCAGACTGATTAATCATTGGTCAGAAAATGATGTCATTTATTTATAATTAGATAGACTATATAGTGCAGTCTTTACACTGCCTTATTTTATGTACCACTAATGAAAGCAATATGCTGAAACCGGTCTGGTCTTGTTAATAAATATTCACTCTCCCAAGGTGCTGGCTCTCTATTTTGGTCTTATTACAGTTTGCTTGGCCTGTGCACCTACCATACTTGCTAGCCTGTTCTCCATTACTACCTGTTTTTAAGTCAGCCTGCTATTAAATGGTAAGTCATTTAACCTAGGAAACCAGCCCATTCCCTAAAAAAGTGCCTGGATACCATTAGAAGCTGTAGGGTTGACTGAAACTATAAAAAAGGTTACCTTTTCAAGTTCAAAGCTGTTACGCTGTCTCTGTCTTTCTGCATAGAGAATAAATAAATAAATAAAACTAAAATATTTTTCTTCCTGACTCCCTCCAGCAGGAACAGCAGCAAAATCCAGTAGGAACACCACTATATACTGTAGAACTAACCAAATTAGTAAGTAATCACAACAATTTTCAGCATTCTGCTTGACCGCAACAGATGCAACCGCGAGGAAACCGTGAATGGCAACTCACCAATTCAAAGTGGAAACGTTGATTCATAAGTGCAAGAAATTAGCATATATAGCAGCTGCAGCTGTGTTTAAGGTAATTAAACAACACCTGCTGTAGATATTCTGCAGACCATCTATTTTGTGCCCCCACCCTACAATCAACATCCCCAGCACCTTGCAGTTCCGTGACACAGGAACACTTCGTCTGCTACTTATGAGCATATTACAGTCTTCCATCTCTGTAAGGCAACAAAACGCATATTTTACTAAAAACATGAAAATGGCAGATTTTTTTTTATCTTCTCTCACACAAACAAAATAACTCCACAAGCGGCAAATGTAAATTAAAAGGAGAAGATGCAGGAAAAGTGTTCCATTTTTTTTTCTCACATTAACAAAGCAAGTCTCAACTACTGGTTCCATCTGCAAACAGCATTAAGCACTCAGCCAATGTTTGTGGTGATGAATTAAAAGAATGTGTAATGCTTAAAGTTTTTTTTTCTTGTGTATAGATTTGCATTTGCTCGAGCATGTAGCATATGGTTACCGGAGTCCCTGACTATAGTTAATGAACAGATGCTGTTTTTGAAAATCGGACTACCCAACCTATGAAAACAGATATATATTAGGATGTCGGCATGGAAATGGAAGACACTGCATGAAGCAACTCGCGAAGCTGTTGAATAAGAATCGATGGTCATTACCAACATGGGAAACCAGTGTTCCACACCAGAGGTCAATTCCTCGTTGGTCAGATCCGACCACAAGCTAATCAGCCTAGACATCCACATCCCACCCTCACCCCCAATTAGGGAAACCATCGTAAAAAACTTCTCCAAAGCCAACTTCATACTTCTTAAGACAGAAGTGGCAAACTTCATGACACTCATGCAGACGGACAATAGAGGTACGACTGCTGAATCCTACACAAATGCACTTTATAAGCACTTACATGAGTGCATGGATCATGCTATCCCTAATAGAACCAATATGTTATCTTCCAAAAAATAAGAAGCCAGTCTGGTGGTCCTCTGCCATAAACAAACTCTACAACAGAAGAAAGAAACTGTTGCAAAAAAGAGTAAAATCCCATGACTGGAGGAACTCCCTGGTCAACCTCAGTAAGAAGCTGAGATCCCTCATAAAATCCTCCAGAGCTAGTTACGAAAACAAAATTGCCACTGACTCTAAAGACAACCACAAACCATTCTATAGCTATGTCAAGAATCTAAATGGGAACACTCAGATCTGCTCTGAGTTACAGCACAATGGCACTAAATATACAGAACCAACTGATATTGCCAACATCCTAGCAGATAGGTTCAGTGCTAACTTTACCCCCCTCTCACCCCCTAGAGGGCCCGTCTCTATACCAGAAGAATGTAAAGTTCCTATAATCACGGCTGCACAGGTAAAAAACACACTCTCCAAAGCCAAGAACACAGCATCCATGGGAACTCACAATACCCCAGGCTGCGTTCTACATGAACTACAGAATGAACTGGCACCCTACCTAAGTACCATGTTCAATCATAGCCTCACCTCAGGCATTGTACTCACTGAATGGCGCACCACGACAGTTATCCCACTCCACAAAGGGGGAGCCACGACGGACCCCGGGAACTACCACCCCATTAGCCTGATGAGCCTGGTCTGCAAGGCCATGGAACGTATCATCGTGGAACTCATAAACAAAGACATTGGTAATCTCCAAACTCTGGACCCTACCCAGTTTGGATTTGTAAAAGGCAGATCATGTCTCCTAAACCTGACTGACTTCTTTGAAGCAGTCGCCAAAGCCATAGATGAGGGTAAAATGATTCACACACCTTATCTAGATCTCGCCAAGGCTTTCAACACCATCCCCCACTCTGGAATTACAGATAAGCTCACTAAACTAGATATAAATCCCTATGTCACAACATGGGTTGCCAACTGGCTCACGGACAAAACCCACACTGTGAAAGTAGCGGATTCCAAATCTGACTTCAGACCAGTGACAAGTGGAGTACCACAGGGTTCAGTCCTGGGTCCTCTCCTGTTTGGTATCTACTTCTCTGAAGTGCACGCTAACACAGAAGGTCTTTGGCTAACCAAGTTTGCAGATGACTGCAAACTAGGAGCCATAATCGAAACTCCTAACGATGTGGACAAACTACAAAAGGGCCTCACTGAGACAGATACCTGGTGTCAAGGCCATGGCCTGAAGCTCAATGCCAAAAAGTGTATTGTCATCCCCTTTGGTAAAAACTCTGTACCCATGAACTACCACATAGCTGGTAGTCTACTTAATACCGAAAATGTGATGAGACCTTGGGACACAGGTGGACAGTAGTCTCTCCTTTGATAATCACATTGCCACAGTGGTCAGGAAATCCTTCTACGTGGCTCATCTCATCACAAAAGGATTCTCATCCAGAAAAAAAGAGGTCATTGTTCCCCTCTACTCATCACTCATTAGACCCATTATAGAGTACAACGCCCCTTTTGGTATGTACCTCACAAGACATCTACAACAACTGGAAAGACCACAGAAATACCTCACAAAGAGGATTACTGGCCTCAAACAGATGCCCTACGCAGACCGTCTAAAAAACCTACAGCTTTACTCCATCGCATATCGCCTACTCAGGGGCGATCTCTGCCTAACATACAAAGCTATGTCAAACCCAGAGCAGTTGGACATGCTCCACTTAAACAAATCCCAATCCCTCTGAGCTACATGCCTTAGGGACCTAAACCTTGTCACCACAATAAACAGAACATGCTGGAGGGATAGATTCCTGTCCCAGAGACTTCCCATACTCTGGAAAAGACTACCTATCTATGTCAAACAGAGCTCCTCATTAGCACTCTTCCAAGAAAAATCTTGATGATTGGATGGAAAATGGGAAATTCACCCCAGGGATCACTTCTGTGGCTCTGCTCGACAGGGGCACAGGAAAATAATTTTCTTGGGTGGCGAAAGCCAGGGTACATTTTTTGGCTAGGCTTGTATGGGCCCTAGGGCCAATAGCCTAGTACCTACCAATGAAGATGAGCCTGTTATTCCACAGGGAACAAAAACAGGACTGGGCCACAGGTGCAAGCGTATTTTTAAGGAAAGTTGAAGCTGTGGGTGGAATTGTTTGCTACCTCATGAGCAGTGTCACAAAGATGTCAGTGATTAACTGAATGGGAAGCAATGTGTGCACTTTGGTCTGAGGGAAGAAATGGATTTTACAAACAGAATAGTACCACAATCATGTAATGGCTGTAAGCTTTCAAAATTAGTGGGAACTGCTGCTGCAAAGTTGCAGTTCTGCTACTGGAAGCAAAACAGAATTGGTAGGGGGTGCTCACAGAATAAGGAAAAGAAAGACAATATGTGGGCATGCACAAACTGTGATGTCACAAAATGGGAGGTAGTTAACAAGGTGGGAGGCAACATTTACTTTTCGGTCCGAGGAAAGCAATCATTTTCTGAAACGAGATAATGCCCCTTTAAGAGAACTGATGGTGGATAGAAGGTATATAAAAGTACTATAAGAAAAAGTAAAATATATATAGAAAGAATAATATTAATGGGCTGAGGGAATAAAGAGGTGACAGTACCCACTAGGAATAGCTAGGTAAGTAGAGTTAGGTTTAGCCTGGTTGCTAGGTAAGTGAGTCGGGTTGCTCAGCCTGGGTCAGAACACGTACAAATCCATGAATTCCTTAAGTGGGATTTGCAAAGCTTTTTAAAAGTTAATTTATTGGTCATGGTCCTAATGTTAAAAGGCAAATTTTTCCAGGTTATTACAATGTAGTTGGAATATAGGGAGTCGCCTGCACTGGCTTTGCTTTTGGTTATGTTGATTAGTGATTTGTTACTGGACCTTGGTACATTTGTTTTCGTAGAGGTTTACTAGGTCTTGTAGGGCTGGTATTTTTTCAGGTTGGTGAATTAATTGGTGGGCCACTGTAAGTTGATTAAGGGTGACAAATGTGGTAGCTCTAATCAAGATAGTTGTTTAAGGGCCTGGTAGTGATGTGATCTACAGACAAGACTGGTTGGGAATTTTGCTATTTTGTTGCAACAGCTACTTAATTTGGTTAAGTCTGATTTGTTAAGGTTAGTGAAAATGAGGGAAGCATAGAGATGTGTGGAGATTAGGTGGGTTCCAGCAATAATAGTCTTAGTATTGGTAAGGTATTTTTTGCACCTGTAGAGAATTATGAGTTTTTCATATAGTTCTTTATAGTTTGGGTAATGTGTAGATTGATTTTTGATCGATGATAACACCTAGAAGTTTGGTATGGGTGACTGGAGTAATGTAGGTATTGTTACTTGAAGTATGTGAATTGTGGTGGGGGGAGCAGTGGCTTCGGTGGGGTTATTACCATCGCAACACATAAAACCACATCTCATTGTGTCTCAAATCCATAAGTCAAAACACCCCACAATCTAATATTTTGGTCTCAGGAGACTCCATTGAGAGACACATTGTAGTCCCTCTCACCAGGCTGGATAAAGACAAGGTCACAGTTAGTTTCCTGTTAGGGGCCAGGATCCATCATGTCATGCAGGTATTCAGTTCAGTTAAACTCAAGTACTAATATGACTCAAGTCGTAGTCCATGTGGGTGTAAATGATCTGGCACATACTTCCTTGAATTGCTTGAAAAAAGAGACATGATCTTCTGAGAGAATGAATACTGGGCATAAGAAATATGGCCTATGCAGGCTGCCTCATGGCCCTATCCCTGTATTCTGTCACCTACAGGCTGTTGAGGGGAGGTTTATGCCTGGTATGCAAGGCATTGTCAGACCCCACTCTGGTGGAACTTCTGATATCCACAAAAAAGAACTACCCATTCTAAAAACTAAAACATTGCCTGTGATATAATTAGGACTTGATGAAGAGACAGGTATACATCCCAGAGACTACCCCTTCTCTGGAACAGACTCCCCATCTGTGTGATGCAGAGTTCCTCCCTAAACCAATTTAAGAGTAACTCAGACAACTGGATGGGGAAAGGAAATGTATCCCTGGTTTGGCACCTATGTCTCTAATGGACACACACAGCCTGTAAATGGTTCCTCTCCCAGGCCCCTGGCCATAAATGTTTCTTCTCTCAAGCTGCTGCTTACACTTATCTAGGGTACCAGAACAGTCAGATTTGGGATGCGTGGCGTGGCTTATAAAGGCCCTTGTGGTCATTAGCCTAGTGCACACCTATGAATCTATCATCTCTCAATGTATGTGTCACAGGCAGGTATGAACCTAGTACTAAACAGCACTCTACCAGCTCCAAGGATAATACCATAACACCAAGAGAAAGTGGCTTAGCTACTGGTGTCATTCTAAAAGGGTCCAATACTTGTCAGCCCGGAAGAACATGGTTGACAGACCATGCTGTTTTGTTATGGATGGTCTTCTCCGCTCACCACTAGGCTTTCAGATATTAGCAGAAACATTATCCACCTCTATAGTGCCTTTTTTAGGCATTGCCAGACAGGCAAACTTTCCAACACAGCAAAACCTACTTGGGGCAAGCTAACAGCATTACTGCTCTGTGGTAGGAGTCTCAACAAGAAACTGTACTCCCTGGAAGCTCTCCTCACCCTGGTGAATGCTGACATCTGTGCAGTTACTAAAACATGGTTCAAAGCCACAGAAGGCAATCTGGGAGTGAATGACACCTTTCACACATTCCAATCACCCACTGAACATGAAGGAACAAAAGGAGGAACCTACATACAGGATAAGCTTCAGACGTTCCGATCACCCACTGAACATGAAGGGAAGTACAGTTGTGTACACCTACCATAAATGTAGATGTTCGAGTGTCTTCACTGTTGCAGTCATAACTGTAGGGTGTTCCTGCCGGCAGGCAGCCCGAGGTCGGCCAGAATTCCAAAGTCTGGGTCAGTCGGCTGTACCAGCAAGTACCCTGATGTCAGAACGCAGAGGTATAAAGCCGACAGCCGACGCCATCTTCTCCAGCCTTTCTTGCCCCAGATGTCAGAAGCCCCCAATAAACCAAAAGGTGTCCAAAAAGGAAATACAAATACACCACAAAAGAAGTGGAAGAGGGAACAAACAAGAATAAGAGGGGATAGGTGGGAGGAAACACGACTGCAACAGTGAAGACACTCGAACATCTACATTTATGGTAGGTGTACACAACTGTACTATGTTCTTCGTGTTTCACTGTTGCAGTCATAACTGCAGGGTGGAATCCCAAAGCAGTGAAAGAGGGAGGAGGTTATGCAGAAGTAGGGGCAGCAAGAAGACCCTGAAAAACAGCAGAGGCAAAGCCTGCCCTAGACTTAGAATACAGAGGGAGATTGTAGTGCTTGGAAAAAGTATGCACTGAACTCCAAGTGGCAACTTCCAAAATGTCTTTGGTAGGAACTCCTCTGAGAAAGGCTGCTGAGGTGGCAGCTGCTCTAGTAGAATGACTTCTAACAGTACCTGGAATCTGTTTCCCATAGTGAGAGTAACAAAATCTTATTCCATGAGCAATCCATTTGGAAATAGTTTGTTTAGAAATAGCCTTACCTAGAGAACTGGAGGCATAAGAGATAAGCAATTGATCAGATTTTCTGAAATCTTTAGTTATGTCCAGGTAAAATCGTAGCTGTCTGTGTACGTCCAATGAATGTAAAATCCTTTCCCCTTTATTTTGAGGATTAGGAAAGAAGGTAGGAAGGTGAATAGTCTGATTTAGAGCCACTTTCGAAATCACCTTAGGCATAAATGTAGGATTGGTCCTCAAAACTCTGTCTTGGTGGAAGATAATATATGGTTCCACAACCATGAGAGCTTGCAACTCTGAAACCCTTCTGGCAGAAGTCGATGCTAACAAAATAGCTGTCTTCCAGGATAAGAACTTGATATCCGAAGCAGGCTCAAAAGGAGGCAAAGTAAGTTTCTCCAAGACATAATTAAGATCCCAAGCAGGAACAGGAGGAGATCTGGGAGGTCTTAAATTCTTAGCCCCTCTCAAAAATTGTCTCACCAGTTGGTGAGAAAAGATGGGAGGATCAGTGTTGAAATGAGCTGAGATAGCAGAAGCATGAATTTTGATGGATGAAAAGAGAGGCCTTTAAGCAAAAGGTCTGAGAGGTAAAGTAAAATTAAGGAAATATCAGGCAAAATAGGGCTACAACCTCGGTCCTGCATCCAAATACAAAATCTTTTCCATTTAGAAGAATAAGATTTCCTAGTGCTAGGCCGTCTAGCTTCCAAAAGAACATCCAAAAAGTACAGTTTTGTACCTACCATAAATGTAGATGTTTGAAGATCCACATTGCTGCAGTCCTTACACTTGGGGTATAGCGCTGTCCTCGGTCGGCCCGAATACCAAAGTATATGGCTGACGTCGGTCATGGCGCATTAAACTGACGCCAGGACGTCAGGGTATAAATGCGCATGACCGACGTCATATCCTCAGTCTTTTCTTGCCCCAGATGTCAGAAGACCCTAAGCAGGGTAAAATCAAAAAACCACCAAACACTACACACCCCCACACCCAAACTATGTACAACTTCTAACAATTATATAATAAAGTACTAATCTAACCACACAACCACCCCAAACACAGAGGGAAGGAGGGAGAAATTGGACTGCAGCAATGTGGATCTTGAACATCTACATTTATGGTAGGTACAAAACTGTACTATGTTCTTCATCTCACATTGCTGCAGTCCTTACACTTGGGTAGATTCCCAAAGCAGAGGTAAGGGAGGATGGTAAATGAGAGAGAAGCAGGAGCTGTCAAAATGCCCTGCAAAATAGCAGTGGCAAAACCAGCCCTAGATTTAGAGTAGAGAGGAAGGTGGTAGTGCTTAGAGAAAGTATGTACTGAACTCCAAGTAGCTGCCTCCAAAATGTCCTTAGTTGCCACTCCCCTTAGAAAAGCTGTAGAAGTGGCAGTAGCCCTAGTGGAATGAGGTCTAATCCCTGTTGGAATCTGCTTGCCATGATGGGAATAACAAAATGCAATGCAAAACCCAATCCATTTAGAAAGAGTTTGTTTTGACACAGGCTTGCCCTGAGAACCTAAGGCAAAAGAAACAAAACTGCTGAGACTGCCTGAAACTCTTAGTCCTATCTAAGTAGTAGCGTAACTGCCTGTGCACATCCAAAGTATGCAAAATCTTTTCCCCCTTGTTTTGGGGGTCTGCATAAAAGTAGGTAAATGAATAGTTTGGTTTAAAGACACACTTGAAACCACCTTAGGCATAAAGGAAGGGTTAGTACGTAAAGATACCCTATCCTTATGGAAAATCAAGAAAGGCTCAACAGCCATAAGGGCCTGCAATTCAGAAACCCTTCTTGCAGAGGTAATGGCCAACAAAAAAGCGGTCTTCCATGACAAATATTTCAACTCAGCCGTAGCTGCAGGCTCAAAAGGTGGCAGAGTGAGCTTTTCCAATACATAATTGAGGTCCCAAGCAGGAGTAGGAGCTCTTCGTGGTGGTCTTATGTTCTTTGCCCCTCTGAGGAATTGCTTGAACAAAGAATGAGAAAACAAAGGTGGTTCACAGTCATAGTGAGCTGAAATTGCTGCAGCATGAATCTTAATGGAAGAGAAGGACAAACCCTTGTCCAATAACTCAGTAAGATATTGAAGAGCCACACTCAAATTAGGCTCAGAAACATCTAAATCCTTTGCTGCACTCCAAAACAAAAATCTCTTCCACTTGTCTGCATACACTTTCCTTGTACTAGGTCTCCTAGCTTCCATAATCACATTCAAAACTTGTTGAGGAAGTTGAGCCCTGCTATGAGCTAAAACAGGATATGCCATGCTGTGAGATGAAGAGAGTGAAGCTTGACATTGAGTAGATGACCGTCCTTTTGGGACAACAGGTGTGGGATCAAAGGAAGGGGCCGCGGTGGTTTCCTTATCAGATTTCTCAGCAGAGGGTACCAATGTTGTCGGGGCCAATCTGGAGCTATCAGGATCATTCTTGGTTTGTCCTGTCTTACCTTTAGCAGTACCTTTAGAAGTAGAGGGAGAGGTGGAAAGGCATATACATGAAGATTTTTCCAACTGAAAGAAAGAGCATCCACTTTCCAAGCTGTCTGGTGTATCCTTTTTGTGCAAAATTTTGGCAGCTGGTGGTTTAGAGGAGAAGCGAACAGATCTATGTCTGGTGTTCCCCATGACACTGTTAATTGCTGAAATACCTGAGGATCCAGTTTCCACTCGTGGGGATCCATGATTTGTCTGCTTAACACATCTGCTAAGGAGTTCTGTGCCCGGCAGAAACCTTGCCTGAAGATGTAGTTGTAAACTGAGAGCAGTGTCCCACAAAATCATTGCTTGTCTGCATAGAGGTAAGAATGTGTACCCCTTGCTTGTTGTTGTACCACATGTCGCTTGTCTTGTCTGTCAGAATCAACACCTGTCCTGGAAGAAGTAATTCCTTGAAAGCTGTTAATGCAAACTGGACTGCTAACATCTCCTTCAGGTTGATATGTAGATGTTGTAGTCTGGCAGGCCACTTGTCCTGTATCCATTTTCCATTGAGATGAGCTCCCCAAGCTTTGTCCGAGGCATCTGTTGTTAGAATCTGAGTCGCCTCTGGCCGGGTCACAGAAAGTCCCTTGTTTAGGTGACATTGCTGAGCCCACCACAAGAATTCCTTTTGGATGCAAGGTATTATTGGAATGACAGTGTCTAGATCCTGGCAGTGCTGTGTCCATAGATTCTTGAGATACCATTGTAGCTTCCTCATATGCAGTTTGGCATTGGGAAGCACCAGAATACAAGATGCCATGAACCCTAAGGCTTGAAGGACTGTCCTTGCAGTCAGTCCGGACTGGTGTGATAGTTGTTGGAAGTAAAGGGAAAGATTCTTTTGTTTGTCCGGGGTCAAAAAGGCCATCTGGGTTGCTGTATTCAGTCTCACACCCAGAAAGCACATGTCCTGAGAGGGTACTAGACTGGACTTTGTTTCGTTCACAGAATACCCCAGGCATTTTAGCACTGCTATCACATATTTTAAATGCTGTAGAAGCTCGTCCTTGCCTTGAGCCAGAATCAGGCAATCGTCCAAATAAGGATAGATCTGTATTCCTCTCAATCTGAAGAAGCTATGACTGGAGCCAGAACCTTTGTGAATACTCTGGGTGCAGTAGATAAGCCAAAGGGCAATGCAGAGAATTGATAGTGTGAATTTCCAGCTCGAGCAGATACTTCCTGCAGCCTAGAGTGATAGGAACATGAAGGTAAGCCTCTTTGAGATCCAAAGTTACCATCCAGTGATCTTTGCCCAGGAGAGGTAAAAGCTGTTGCAATGTCAGCATCTTGAACTTGGGAATGTCCAGAAAGGTGTTGAGGATAGACAAATCCAGAATTGGTCTCCACGTGTTCCCCTTTTTGGTACTAGGAATGGCGAGAATAAAATCCTAGGCCCCTTTCTGCCATAGGCACGGGTTGTATGGCCCCTAACTGGAGTAATAGAGAAATTTGTCTGTAAGCTTCTAGTCTGTGCTGAGGAGGAATGTCTGGCATGCCTTTGAAAGGTGGTAAGGTATGGAAATAAAATCTGTAACCGTGGTGAATGATATCCAATACCCATCTGTCTTGGGTAATTAGCCTCCAGTTCTCCTTGAAAAGTGTCAGTCTTCCTCCCAAAGGTGCTGTCAGGCCGGAAAGGGTCTGGCAGTTGAAAAGGTAGGTCATTGGGTCTGTCTGAAAGGGCTGACCCCTGCCCTCACCTGAAGACTGTGCAGGTGAGCCCCTGTCCTGGATCTAAAAGAACCCTGAGCTCTGCCCCTAGCGCCTAGACCTACCCCTAGACTGGGAATCATAAGAAGGATATGTCCACGCCTTGCTTGACCAATTTCTATTAAACTTTGGAGGTTGAACCTGTAAAAAATCTTTAACAGTGTGCATAGATTTAGCTTTGTCTTCCATTTTCTTTAAAACTGCTTCAACAGCGAACCAAACAACACATCAGATTGTAAAGGGGCATCCAAGATCCTTGACTTAACATGCTCAGCTAAATTCTGATCCCTTAGCCAGGCGTGCCTCGTAGGACAGTACCAGTGGCAGCCACCCTGGAAGAGGCCTGTACAGCATCAAAACCACATTGTAAGGAATGCTTACCCACCTGTTCAGACACATGCACCAGATCTTGTAACTCCTTACATTCAATACCTTCTGCCAGAGCATCTACCTTAGACTTTAACTGTGAAAGAAGATAGATCTGATATCTCAGCATGTGGAATTCACAATTCAAAGCCCTCATGGCTAAAGTTGAAGAAGTATAAACTTTCTTACCCCATCTGTCTAAAGCCCTTGCCTTTTTATCCGGAGGAACCGGATTTTTAACAACAGAAGCCTTAACCCCTTTAGGTCCCTGAGTAACAGTCTCTGGATCTGCCCTAGGGCTTTTAAAAAGATACTTGTGAGCTTCAGGCACCCTATAGTATCTGTCCGGCTTGACAGGAGCGGGAGGTAAAGAATCAGGGTTAAGAGAAGCCTCTGCAAAAACATCTTCCACTACAGAAAGAACAGGAGGTATAGCTAAAGGCCTATGCTGGGGTAAAAACAAAAATTCCCTAAGTCTTTTCCTGGAATCAGAGAAATCCTGACCTTCCCATTTAAAATGCTCCCTCATGGAATGGAGAGTCTCTGAGAATGAAAAATCCTCAGGACGCCAACCTGCACTCGCAAATTTGCTTCTGCATCGGACCACGCGGCAAAAAAGACTGAGGATATGACGTCGGTCATGCGCATTTATACCCTGACGTCCTGGCGTCAGTTTAATGCGCCATGACCGACGTCAGCCATATACTTTGGTATTCGGGCCGACCGAGGACAGCGCTATACCCCAAGTGTAAGGACTGCAGCAATGTGAGATGAAGAACATCTTGTTTTGGGAGAGCAGAAGGAATCAAAGGCCCTTGAAGAGCCAAGCTGCCAGGCATAGGGTCTTGATTTGAGGGTGTAGCATCTGACCCTGATGCTGGGACAGAAGAGAAGGGATCAGAGGTAGAATCCAAGGAGGTTCCAAGAACAGGTGTTTTTAAAGTTGGATACCAAAACTGCCGAGGCCAATTTGGAGCTATCAGAATGATTATCTTGGGCTTGTCCTGTTTTATTTTCAGTAATACTCGAGGAAGAAGAGGAAGAGGAGGGAAGGCATATCCCGAAAGGTTCCTCCAGCTGAATGACAGGGCATCCACTTTCCAAGCTGTATTGTGGAAGGATCTGGTGCAAAAGAGAGGCAGCTGATGATTGAGATGGGATGCAAACAGATCTATCTGAGGACAACCCCAAACTGCAGTAATCTTGCTGAATAAGCTGGGGTCCAGCATCCATTCGTGAGGATCCAAAAGGTTTCTGCTTAGGCTGTCTGCTAAGAGATTCTGTTTTCCTGGAATGAATTGAGCTTGAAGATGCAGATTCAGATTTAGAGCCGTGTCCCATAAATTCATGGCTAGTCTGCAAAGGGGGTAAGAGTGAGAGCCCCCTTGCTTGTTTATGTACCACATGACTGTGGTATTGTCTGTACGAATCAGAAGAGGCCCCGGATTTAGAAGTTTTTGGAAGGCTAGAACAGCATTTTGAACTGCCAACATTTCCTTCAAGTTGATGTGCCAGGGTAGATGCTTCTTTGTCCAAGAACCCTGCTGGCAAAGATTTAGAAAATGAGCTCCCCAAGCATAATCCGAAGCGTCCGTGGTTATGGTCTGAGAAGGTTGAGGCAGACGGAAGGGATTCCCTTCGTTTAAAGCACAAGCCCTGGACCACCAAAGGAACTCCTTCTGGAGGCAGGGAATCAGTGGAATCATAGTGTCCAGACTGTGGTAATGCTGTGACCATACACTCTTTAGGTACCATTGAAGTTTTCTCATGTGAAGCCTTGCATTTGGAATCAACAGGATGCAAGAAGCCATGTAGCCCAATGCCTGCAGGAATTTCCTTGCAGTGAGCTGAGTTAAAGTAGCCAAGGTTTTGAAAATTGAGGCCAGCTGTAATTGTTTTTCTGGAGTGAGGAAGGCCCTTTGCAAGTTTGTAAGAGCTCCCAAAAAGATCATTTGCTGAGAGGGGATCAAATGTGACTTTTTTGTGTTCACTGAAAATCCCAGTAGAAGGAGAAGACGTTGAACAAAATGCAGATGCTGAAGTAAAGGTCTTTGCTGTCTGCCTGAATAAGGCAGTCGTCCAGATAGGGGTAAATTTGAATCCCTTGGAGTCTGCAATAAGCTACTACTGGAGCCAGGCACTTGGTAAAGACTCTGGGCGCAGTAGATAAACCAAAGGGCAGTACAGAGAATTGAAAGTGCCTCGAGCCTGCCTTGAATCTGAGGTATTTTCTGCGTTCCTGCCTGATGGGAATGTGTAGGTAGGCTTCTTTTAAGTCCAATGTTACCATCCAAGCATCCTGGGAGAGCATTGGAAGAAGTTCTTGTAAAGTAAGCAGCTTGAATTTTGGAATTTCCAGGAAGGTGTTTAATACCGAAAGGTCCAGAATCGGTCTCCATGAATTTTGCTTTCTTGGAACCAGAAACAGTCTTGAGTAAAAACCTTTTCCCATCTCTGAAAGTGGAACAGTCTCTATGGCTCTCATGGCCAATAAGGCGTTCACTTGATTTAAGGCCTCTGACCACTGATGTTTTGGCAGATCTGGCCAACCGATAGACCTTGGCAGGGTATGAAAGTGGAATTTGTAACCTCTTAAAATCACATCTAAAACCCATTTGTTCTGGGTAATCTGAGTCCAATTTTGGGAGAAAAGAGAAAGTTTTCCTCCGAGAGGGGCTTCCAGGCAAAGAGGACCTGTAGCCCAGCAGAGGGAGTCATTGGGTCTGCTTCCTTTGTGATTGAGATCTGTCTTCACCCCTTCTAGGTGATGAAGCAGTCCATTGTCTGGACCTGTAAGAGGCCTGTGCCTGAGCTCGACCTCTGGGGCATCTATATCTTCCCCTTTGAGGCCTGTCAGACGTGGGAAAGGACCAATTTTTGGAGGGCCAATTCCTGGAAAATCTAGGGGGCTGAACTTGTAAGAATTCTTTCACAGTCTGCATAGATTTCGCTTTATCTTCCATCTTTTTAATAACCTCCTCAGCTTTAGAACCAAACAAAACATCATGCTGAACAGGGGCATCTAACAATTTTGCCTTAACTTGTTCAGGTAAATTCTGCTCTCGGAGCCAAGCATGTCTCCTGATAACAGTACCAGAGGCTGCGGCCCTACAAGAAGCCTCCAAGGCATCAAAGCCACAATGTAAACTATGTTTACTAACTTGTTCAGTTGCATGCAGTACATCTTGTAATTCCTTGTCCTCAGCACATGCAGGAAAGGAAGAAAGTTTTTGTTTTAAAACAGACAAAATAAATTGCTGATACTTGAACATATGAAACTGGCAATTTAAAGCTCTAATAGAAAGAGTAGCTGAAGTATACACCTTTTTGCTCCATATGTCCAAGGCCCGAGAATCCTTTTCAGAGGGAATAGGATTCTTAGAAGAAGCGGCCTTAGCAGCCTTGGAACCCCGAGAAACAGTTTCAGGGTCTGCAGAAGGGTTCTTGAACAAAAATTGATGGGAATCAGGAACTCTATAAAATCTATCCGGCTTAGAAGGAGCAGGTGGACAAGAATCAGGATTCAGGGTAGCTTCAGAGAAAGCATCATCCACAATATCAAGAACAGGAGGAATAGCCAAAGGCCTGTGTTGAGGGAGAAGGAGAAATTCCCTAAGTCTCTTCTTGGAGGCGGAATAATCCTGACCTTCCCAATGAAAATGCTCTCTCATCTCATGCAGGGTTTCCCCAAAAGAAAAATCTTCAGGGGGAGAAGCAGAGGGAATTGAATCCTCTGCATCAGAATCCTCATAAGGAGGAAAAGAATAATCCTGGTCAGAGGAAGAGACTGAAGACACAGAAGCCTGATCAGAGGAATCATAAGGAATATCCTGTCTAGACCTTTTTTCAGGAGGAGGGTGAGAACCCCTAATCATAGTAAGCAAATCTTCAGCCATCTTTAATAATTGCTTCTGAGACTTGGGAGCTGAATCCGAAGAAGCTTGAGAAGGAACCCTTGGTTTAACAGGAGTCTTTGACTTTGCCTTTGTCTTTGAAGAAATAGTAACATGAGAAGGCCTGAAGACCCCTTCAGAAGCCGGTACCTGCAAAGCGGCTCCAGACCCATCTGAAGGAGCGATGTCCGAAGGTCCTGCAGCAGATAAAATACTGGGCCTAGTTGGCTCCCCATGGGAGTCCGTGTCGGCAATCGGTTCCGAAGTGGCTGACGACATGGGCTGCAAAAGCGCCTCACTGACGACAGCCGAAGCTGGCTCCGGCTGCAAAGTATCCTGTTTGGACCTCGGAGGCCTATCCTTGTCCTTGCGTTTCTTTTGAATTCTGGTTGTCGGTAAAGTATCCGACGACATCCTGTAGTTGAATCGTCTACCGAAATAATTCAAGGCCCAATCGTACCTACGTTTAATCATAAGAGAATTAAACCTAGCACAAAACCGACAGCAAGAAACGTCGTGGTCAGGGCCCAAGCAAGGAAGACAGTAGGAGTGGAAATCTTTATGAGGTATTTGTTTCCCACACGATATACAATTATTAACTTTTTCTGACATCGGAGGAATAAGAAAAAAGTTTCCCCAACGGGGTACTTAGCTTGAGAAGAGAAGAAAAAAGTCTTCGGACCGACGACAAGCAAACCACGCTATCTAGATTCGCCAACCAACAACTTGCGAGCTGCTTTCCACCACACAGCAAGAAAGACTGGAGAAGATGGCGTCAGCTGTCGGCTTTATACCTCTGCGTTCTGACGTCAGGGTACTTGCTGGTACAGCCGACGCCGGACCCAGACTTTGGAATTCTGGACGACCTCGGGCTGCCTGCCGGCAGGAACACCCTACAGTTATGTCTGCAACAGTGAAACACGAAGAACATCAAAAGGAAGAGGTGTATCTACCTACATACAGGATAAGCTTCAGACATTCCAATCACCACTGAACATGAAGGAACAAAAGGAGCAGGTGTATCTACATACAGGATAAGCTTCAGATATTCCAATCACCACTGAACATGAAGGAACAAAAGGAGGAGGTGTATCTACCTGCATACAGGATAAGCTTCAGACGTTCCAATCACCACTGAACATGAAGGTACAAAAGGAGGAGGTGTATCTACCTACATACAGGATAAGCTTCAGACGTTCCAATCACCACTGAACATGAAAGTACAAAAGGAGGAGGTGTATCTACCTACATACAGGATAAGCTTCAGACGTTCCAATCACCACTGAACATGAAGGGACAAAAGGAGGAGGTGTATCTACCTACAAACAGGATAAGCTTCAGACGTTCCAATCACCACTGAACATGAAGGTACAAAAGGAGGAGGTGTATCTACATACATACAGGATAAGCTTCAGACATTCCAATCATCACTGAATATGAAGGTACAAAAGGAGGAGGTGTACCTACATACAGGATAAGCTTCAGACGTTCCAATCACCACTGAACATGAAGGTACAAAAGGAGGAGGTGTATCTACATACAGGATAAGCTTCAGACGTTCCAATCACCACTGAACATGAAGGAACAAAAGGAGGAGGTGTATCTACCTACATACAGGATAAGCTTCAGACGTTCCAATCACCCACTGAACATGAAGGTACAAAAGGAGGAGGTGTATCTACATACAGGATGAGCTTCAGACGTTCCAATCACCCACTGAACATGAAGGTACAAAAGGAGGAGGTGTATCGACCTACATACAGGATAAGCTTCAGACGTTCTAATCACCCACTGAACATGAAGGAACAAAAGGAGGAGGTGTATCTACCTACATACAGGATAAGCTTCAGACATTCCAATCACCCACTGAACATGAAGGAACAAAAGGAGGAGGTGTATCTACCTACATACAGGATAAGCTTCAGACATTCCAATCACCACTGAACATGAAGGTACAAAAGGAGGAGGTGTATCTACCTACATACAGGATAAGCTTCAGACTTTCCGATCACCCACTGAACATGAAGGAACAAAAGGAGGAGGTGTATCTACATACAGGATAAGCTTCAGACGTTCCAATCACCCACTGAACATGAAGGTACAAAAGGAGGAGGTGTATCTACCTACATACAGGATAAGCTTCAGACATTCCAATCACCCACCGAACATGAAGGTACAAAAGGAGGAGGTGTATCTATCTACATACAGGATAAGCTTCAGACATTCCAATCACCCACTGAACATGAAGGTACAAAAGGAGGAGGTGTATCTACCTACATACAGGATAAGCTTCAGACGTTCCGATCACCCACTGAACATGAAGGTACAAAAGGAGGAGGTGTATCTACCTACATACAGGATAAGCTTCAGACGTTCCGATCACCCACTGAACATGAAGGTACAAAAGGAGGAGGTGTATCTACATACAGGATAAGCTTCAGACGTTCCAATCATCACTGAACATGAAACAACAAAAGGAGGAGGTGTATCTACATACAGGATAAGCTTCAGACGTTCCAATCACCCACTGAACATGAAACAACAAAAGGAGGAGGTGTATCTACATACAGGATAAGCTTCAGACGTTCCAATCACCCACTGAACATGAAGGTACAAAAGGAGGAGGTGTATCGACCTACATACAGGATAAGCTTCAGACGTTCTAATCACCCACTGAACATGAAGGAACAAAAGGAGGAGGTGTATCTACCTACATACAGGATAAGCTTCAGACATTCCAATCACCCACTGAACATGAAGGAACAAAAGGAGGAGGTGTATCTACCTACATACAGGATAAGCTTCAGACATTCCAATCACCACTGAACATGAAGGTACAAAAGGAGGAGGTGTATCTACCTACATACAGGATAAGCTTCAGACTTTCCGATCACCCACTGAACATGAAGGAACAAAAGGAGGAGGTGTATCTACATACAGGATAAGCTTCAGACGTTCCAAACATCACTGAACATGAAGGTACAAAAGGAGGAGGTGTATCTACCTACATACAGGATAAGCTTCAGACATTCCAATCACCCACTGAACATGAAGGTACAAAAGGAGGAGGTGTATCTACCTACATACAGGATAAGCTTCAGACGTTCCGATCACCCACTGAACATGAAGGTACAAAAGGAGGAGGTGTATCTACATACAGGATAAGCTTCAGACGTTCCAATCATCACTGAACATGAAACAACAAAAGGAGGAGGTGTATCTACATACAGGATAAGCTTCAGACGTTCCAATCACCCACTGAACATGAAGGTACAAAAGGAGGAGGTGTATCGACCTACATACAGGATAAGCTTCAGACGTTCTAATCACCCACTGAACATGAAGGAACAAAAGGAGGAGGTGTATCTACCTACATACAGGATAAGCTTCAGACATTCCAATCACCCACTGAACATGAAGGAACAAAAGGAGGAGGTGTATCTACCTACATACAGGATAAGCTTCAGACATTCCAATCACCACTGAACATGAAGGTACAAAAGGAGGAGGTGTATCTACCTACATACAGGATAAGCTTCAGACTTTCCGATCACCCACTGAACATGAAGGAACAAAAGGAGGAGGTGTATCTACATACAGGATAAGCTTCAGACGTTCCAAACATCACTGAACATGAAGGTACAAAAGGAGGAGGTGTATCTACCTACATACAGGATAAGCTTCAGACATTCCAATCATCACTGAACATGAAACAACAAAAAGAGGAGGTGTATCTACATACAGGATAAGCTTCAGACGTTCCAATCACCCACTGAACATGAAGGTACAAAAGGAGGAGGTGTATCTACATACAGGATAAGCTTCAGATGTTCCAATCATCACTGAACATGAAACAACAAAAGGAGGAGGTGTATCTACCTACATACAGGATAAGCTTCAGACATTCCAATCACCCACTGAACATGAAGGTACAAAAGGAGGAGGTGTATCTACCTACATACAGGATAAGCTTCAGACATTCCAATCACCCACTGAACATGAAGGTACAAAAGGAGGAGGTGTATCTACCTACATACAGGATAAGCTTCAGACGTTCCGATCACCCACTGAACATGAAGGTACAAAAGGAGGAGGTGTATCTACATACAGGATAAGCTTCAGACGTTCCAATCACCACTGAACATGAAGGCACAAAAGGAGGAGGTGTATATACATACATACAGGATAAGCTTCAGACGTTCCAATCACCCACTGAACATGAAGGTACAAAAGGAGGAGGTGTATCGACCTACATACAGGATAAGCTTCAGATGTTCTAATCACCCACTGAACGCGAAGGAACAAAAGGAGGAGGTGTATCTACATACAGGATAAGCTTCAGACGTTCCAATCACCACTGAACATGAAGGTACAAAAGGAGGAGGTGTATCTATCTACATACAGGATAAGCTTCAGACGTTCCAATCATCACTGAACATGAAACAACAAAAAGAGGAGGTGTATCTACATACAGGATAAGCTTCAGACGTTCCAATCACCCACTGAACATGAAGGTACAAAAGGAGGAGGTGTATCTACATACAGGATAAGCTTCAGATGTTCCAATCATCACTGAACATGAAACAACAAAAGGAGGAGGTGTATCTACCTACATACAGGATAAGCTTCAGACATTCCAATCACCACTGAACATGAAGGCACAAAAGGAGGAGGTGTATCTACATACATACAGGATAAGCTTCAGACATTCCAATCACCCACTGAACATGAAGGTACAAAAGGAGGAGGTGTATCGACCTACATACAGGATAAGCTTCAGACGTTCCAATCACCACTGAACATGAAGGAACAAAAGAATGAGGTGTATCTACCTACATATAGGATAAGCTTCAGACGTTCCAATCACCACTGAACATGAAGGTACAAAAGGAGGAGGTGTATCTACCTACATACAGGATAAGCTTCAGACGTTCCAATCACCCACTGAACATGAAGGTACAAAAGGAGGAGGTGTATCTACATACAGGATAAGCTTCAGACGTTCCAATCATCACTGAACATGAAACAACAAAAGGAGGAGGTGTATCTACATACAGGATAAACTTCAGACGTTCCAATCACCCACTGAACATGAAGGTACAAAAGGAGGAAGTATATCTACATACAGGATAAGCTTCAGACGTTCCAATCATCACTGAACATGAAGGTACAAAAGGAGGAGGTGTATCTACATACAGGATAAGCTTCAGACGTTCCAATCACCACTGAACATGAAGGTACAAAAGGAGGAGGTGTATCTACCTACATACAGGATAAGCTTCAGACGTTCCAATCACCCACTGAACATGAAGGTACAAAAGGAGGAGGTGTATCTACATACAGGATAAGCTTCAGACGTTCCAATCATCACTGAACATGAAGGTACAAAAGGAGGAGGTGTATCTACCTACATACAGGATAAGCTTCAGACGTTCCAATCACTACTGAACATGAAGGAACAAAAAGAGGAGGTGTATCTACCTACATACAGGATAAGCTTCAGACGTTCCAATCACCCACTGAACATGAAGGAACAAAAGGAGCAGGTGTATCTACATACAGGATAAGCTTCAGACGTTCCAATCACCACTGAACATGAAGGAACAAAAGGAGGAGGTGTATCTAACTACATACAGGATAAGCTTCAGATGTTCCAATCACCACTGAACATGAAGGTACAAAAGGAGGAGGTGTATCGACATACAGGATAAGCTTCAGACGTTCCAAACACCACTGAACATGAAGGTACAAAAGGAGGAGGTGTATCTACCTACATACAGGATAAGCTTCAGACATTCCAATCACCACTGAACATGAAACAACAAAAGGAGGAGGTGTATCTATCTACATACAGGATAAGCTTCAGACGTTCCAATCACCACTGAACATGAAACAACAAAAGGAGGAGGTGTATCTATCTACATACAGGATAAGCTTCAGACGTTTCAATCACCACTGAACATGAAGGTACAAAAGGAGGAGGTGTATCTACCTACATACAGGATAAGCTTCAGACATTCCAATCACCCACTGAACATGAAGGTACAAAAGGAGGATGTGTATCTACATACAGGATAAGCTTCAGACGTTCCAAACACCACTGAACATGAAGGTACAAAAGGAGGAGGTGTATCTACATACAGGATAAGCTTCAGACGTTCCAAACACCACTGAACATGAAGGTACAAAAGGAGGAGGTGTATCTACATACAGGATAAGCTTCAGACATTCCAATCACCCACTGAACATGAAGGTACAAAAGGAGGAGGTGTATCTACCTACATACAGGATAAGCTTCAGACGTTCCAATCACCACTGAACATGAAGGAACAAAAAAAGGGGGTGTATCTACATACAGGATAAGCTTCAGATGTTCCAATCACCACTGAACATGAAGGTACAAAAGGAGGAGGTGTATCTACCTACATACAGGATAAGCTTCAGACGTTCCAATCACCACTGAACATGAAGGAACAAAAGGAGGAGGTGTATCTACATACAGGATAAGCTTCAGACGTTCCAAACACCACTGAACATGAAGGTACAAAAGGAGGAGGTGTATCTACATACATACAGGATAAGCTTCAGATGTTCCAATCACCCACTGAACATGAAGGTACAAAAGGAGGAGGTGTATCTACCTACATACAGGATAAGCCTCAGACGTTCCAATCACCACTGAACATGAAGGAACAAAAGGAGGAGGTGTATCTACCTACATACAGGATAAGCTTCAGACGTTCCAATCACCACTGAACATGAAGGTACAAAAGGAGGAGGTGTATCTACATACAGGATAAGCTTCAGACGTTCCAATCACCCACTGAACATGAAGGTACAAAAGGAGGAGGTGTATCTACATACAGGATAAGCTTCAGACGTTCCAATCACCCACTGAACATGAAGGAACAAAAGGAGGAGGTGTATTTAGCTACAGTAAACTCTCAGTTAACACCGCAGTACCCATGGGGATTGGTAGATGCTGGATAACTGTTGTTTCTGATTGCTTGAGATTTCCTATTAAAAATAGCAAACTAATGGGTATAGTATTCTCATCCTAAGGGGTGGTGAAAGCCACACACACTCTGGCTAGGCTTATAAATGCCCTAGGGCAGATAGCCTAGTATGAACCTATGAATAGGCCTGACTAATACTGTACCTTGTACTATACCACACCATACCATACCATACCATAAACACTGTTGAGGAAAGGGGGAATTTATTCCTATCTTCCTTTTCAAAACTCTAAAAGTCTAAAAATGTAAGGTATGTTTCTGCGAGGGAAAAAAACAGAAAGTGCAACACAATTCTGGACTAGTATTAATAATCTTCTATCCCCAGGCCAAGCAATCATGCCGAACCCTCAGGATTCTGACCCAGATAATCCCACACAAATAGCCAATGACTTCAACTCTTTTTTCACCAATGCCATCCAAACTCTTGCAAACCACCTTTCTTCTGACACATCTAAACTACTCACACCTAGTTCAAAAACTACTCTTCCTCCCCTTCACCTACAACCTGTATCTACCTCCTATATCCAATCTCTACTCCAAAAACTAAAACCTACCACCCCATCTGCAGACAAGCTTCCTGCAGAATACCTGCAAATAGGAGCTAAAGCCACTGCCTATCCCATTGCCATCCTAATAAATATATCTATAAAGGAGGGTATTGTCCCTTCTATCTGGAAAATATCCCATATCATTCCCCTACACAAAGGGGGCAAGTCTAATGACTTCTCTAACTTTCGTCCCATAGCACTCATCACCCATAGCTAAAATCATGGAAAAATGTATCCATAAACAACTACTAAACCACCTTCTCCATAATAACCTACTTGCCAATAGTCAGCATGGATTCAGACCTTCCCACAGCACCACTACTGCATTACTCTCCTTTACCAACTCCATCAACTATAACCGTAACATCAATAAACTCTCATCTTCTCTCTTCATAGACCTATCAAAAGCCTTTGATATGGTTAATCATAAACTTCTTCTGTACATACTAAAACCTCATGCACTTGATCCCTCCTCCTTAACTTGGTTTACTTCTCATCTTGAAAATCGTCAGCAGGCAGTACTCTGGAAAAGTTCACCATCTACCCTCCTTCCTATCTCTATAGGAGTACCTCAAGGGTCTATCTTAGGCCCACTTCTATTTTCTATCTTTATTAATGACCTCCAATCAGCTATCCCTAACACCACTTGCATACAATATGCAGACGATTCCACTATAATCTGCACTGCTTCTTCTCAAGCTGAACTCCAACCTCTTACCCAAAAAACCTTTACCACTGTTGAACAGTGGTTCTCTGACCGTTGTCTACTCCTTAACCCCAAGAAAACCAAATTACTACTGTTTTCACCTACCTGTAAATCTACTTCCCTAAACTTCTCTATTACTTCCACTGATAACACTCATATTACTCCCGATTCTTCTACAAAACTACTAGGTATTACTATTGACAATAATCTTAACTTTGACTGTCACATCAACAACACAATAAAAGTAGTTAACAAAAAGATTGGATCCCTTTACAGAATCAAATCCTTCCTTACACCTGAAGCCCGAACCACCTTAGCCCAATCTCACCTCCTCTCTACCCTTCTATATGCTTCCCCTATTTACACTAATCTCTCTAAAAGTAACCTTAAGAAACTTGCTTCATCTTACCATAATATTGCTCGATTCGCCACAGGATCCCAGTTTAGAACACACCACTGCCTGAACTTAAAACAACTAAACTGGCTTGAACTTCCTAACAAGCTTATTTATCAACAGCTCTTAATAGCTCACAACATTCTATATCAACCATCCACAACACCAATACTCGCTAACCTCCTTACTCCCTACAACAATCTGAAACAACTACGTTCTTCAGATAAACTACTAGTTAATAGTACCAAACCCAATAATGCTGCAGGAGATTGTCTTTTTTCCAATCAGTTGGCAAAATGTGGAACAAACTTCCACCCAATATCTCATCTTTGTCCACTCTTCCACTCTTTAAAAAACAACTGAGAATCCATCTTAATAAACACTGGTTTTGCTCCTGTACCAACCCTGATTAACCTTTCTTCCTCCTTTCCTCTACCTCAATATTTCCTTCTCTCTATACTACATCCTGACTGATCCCCACTGACATAACATCCTTGTGGATATAACTTATCTCATATATATTATTAAAAAAATATATATATATATTTTTGACATCGATATTAGTATGACTATGTATTATTTACACTACGTTTTGATATTATCAAATTGCTTATTGCAATTATTTAATAACTTTTTTTAGGAATACTATCTTGTTATGTATATTTCCTCTGACATGTAAATTACCTATACTAAAGTCTTATTATCTTTTATGCTCAATTTTTGTTTTGTTTTGCTTTGTTATTTTTTTTGTATTCCCTATACTTGCTATAACCATTGGAGCTTTTTTCCCCGGGCCTCCACTGAAAATGGACATATATCCAGCTGGACTAGCCCGGTCAACAAATGTAAAATAAAATAAAAAATAAAATAAAATAAATGAAATACTGTACTGTATTTCTTCAATTTTTTTTTTTTTTTTTTTTTTTGCCGGGTGCTTGAGTTCCGATTAACTGAGAGTTTACTGTTTGAGCTACTCCATGTCAATCTAACCATGGAAAAATCCATTACCATATTCTTGCTAGCTACAGCTTACACAATGGTCAAGGTTTTGGCCTCCCATACACCAGGTACAAGGTTCAATCCTGATCTCAGACCAATGCCTGTTTGAGGTTTGCATGTTCTCCCTGTGACTGTCTGGGGTTCCTCCCACCTCTGAAAAACATACTGTTTCCATCTCACCAATGGGGTCATTTACTGCACTGTTATAACTTGTTGATACTTGTGAACCTCTGCTATCTCTGAAAAAAACAAAAAAAATCTTGCTTTTTTCCCACTTTTCTGATATTTAAAAAAGTTCAGTTACAGGCTTGCTGTTCTTGAACTGTTTGTAAGTTTCAGTGAGGCCATTTTTTGCTTGGGCTAAAGGGAAGTCTCTCTGTTGATCAGTGGCAGTGAAAAACATTGAGCAGCCTGCCTGCCCCTGTGGGAGTGGTTACTGACTTGAAACTGTAGTTTTATTGGCCATTTTGGGTCAATTCCAAAACTCCTTCATCTTCCTCTCTTAAAACCTGGTTGCCTCATGGTTTTGGCATCTTTTCAGGCTTGTTGGCTGTTGGTGAAGCACCCACCAAGAGGAGAAAACGCTGAGAGAAGAAAGGAGCCACTTTTGAGATTTTAAGTATTTTTCCTCTGTTTATTTGCTAAGTTTTTCTGCATAGCCACATATTTTGAGCATTTTCTGGCTTGTTAAACTTGATTTCTGCATTAGTAACTGTATTTAGAGCATAACCTAGAGTCATTTATTGAATTTCCTGTTTGCACTTATTTTTAAAATCGTTTTTTTTCTCAAAACTTGCATTTCATCTGTCTTTGGCCTAGCACTCTTGTGTGGGGTCATTTACTGCACTGTTATAACTTGTTGATACTTGTGAACCTCTGCTATCTCTGAAAAAACAAAAACAAAAAAATCTTGCTTTTTTCCAAATTTTCTGAGATTTAAAAAAGTTCAGTTACAGGCTTGCTGTTCTTGAACTGTTTGTAAGTTTTTGTGAGGCCATTTTTTGCTTGGGCTAAAGGGAAGTCTCTCTGTTGATCAGTGGCAGTGAAAAACATTGAGCAGCCTGCCTGCCCCTTTGGGAGTGGTTACTGACTTGAAACTGTAGTTTTATTGGCCATTTTGGGTCAATTCCAAAACACCTTCATCTTCCTCTCTTAAAAACCCTCTTTTGTGCAGTTTTGTGCGTTTTTGAGCATAGCGCAACAGCGGGCAGCGCAGCCTAATTGGGTTTAAACTATTCCTGGCTCCACAAAGTCTGCTCTTCACTTTTTCCCTTAGAACTGCTCTATCTCTCAATTTAAACACCATATTCTCATTCTAAGGCCCTTCACTGGTCCAATTAAGTAATCCTACAAGTTAGCACTATTAAACCATAAGCACTACTTACTCTTATACTCTCTATGATTACCCTGTCCTCTACTGGTCCGTCTTAAATTCAGTTTCCCTATATTACTCTAGCATGTCCAAAGATCAGTCAATGGTTTCCTCTCCAGTCCAGCTGGTGAATCTGGGAATTTTGAGGCAATGTTACAACTGTCTCATGTACACGGACAACCCTCTCCTCCTCCAAACAGGTTCAAATATATGTGAGAGATGCAACTATTTAGCCAAACTGGAGGCTGAGCTCTCTCATCTCAAAACTGGTGTAACCAGTCAGGAGGAGAAGGTAACCTCACACAACACAATTCCAGTATCACATAGTCCCACCACATCAGCGAACCAAACATATAAATACACAAAAACATACCTGGAGGCTCTAAATAAAAATCTACCTAAGCAACAGAGACCTCCAAAGCAGACATCCAAGCAAACGCTACCTCAAAACAAAACATGCACAACACATAACCCACAAAGTCAGTGTGCCAAGCAGCCACAGCCCTTAAGGCTGAATAACACACCTGATACTCTTGTAATAGGTGACTCTATTGTCAGACACACTGGCGTCCGCTCACCAGGCTGAATAAAGAGAAGGTCACGGTGAGCTGCCTATCGGGTGCTAGGATCCGCCACATAACGCAAGCACTCAGGTCACTCCAAAGCAAATACAAATATGACTCAGTCATTGTACATGCTGGTGTGAATGACCTGAGACGTACCTCCCTGGACTACATGAAAAGAGACATAGAGGAGCTCTCTGATCATGTAGCCCAGGCTGGTATGACCCTGACCTTGAGCAGCATCTTACCCTCACCTAGAATGATGCCACAGTACAAAGACAAAATGATCGATTTTAACAATTGGCTAAAATTTTGGTGTCATTCAAAGGGGATCCAGTGTCTGTCAGCCTGGGATGACATGCTCGACAAGCCACGTTGCTTCACTAGGGACGGCTTGCACCTGTCACCACTGGGCTTTAGGATATTGGCAAAGGCTCTTGCCACCCCCATAGTGCCTTTTTTAGGCAAGGCTCAAAAGTCAAACCCACCCCCATAGACAGCACAAGGAACAAGAAACTAAGGGTAATGCTGCTAAATGCCAGAAGTCTTAACCTCAAGATGCACGCACTTGAAGCTCTCCTCAGTATGGAGAACATTGATATCTGTGCAGTGACAGAAACCTGGTTCAAGTCTCCAGAGAGCACCCCAGCACTACCAGGCTATACCTCATATCATGCTTTTCGGCCCCAAAACCCAGACTGAACCACAAAAGGAGGGGGAGTTTCCATATTTATCAAGGATATCCACACCTCCAGGTTAGTGGCATTGCACGAGGTATTGGAGACCATCCATGTGCAACTAACAGAGGGCAAGACTGCTTTTCAGTTTATAGCATCCTACAGACCACCCTCTCAAAGTCAGGAATCTCACTCGGCTTTCCTGAAAACACTGGAGAACATGAAGATCTCTCCGAACACCATTATATTGGGCAACTTCAACTACCCAAACATTGACTGGGAGCACTACTCAAGCCCCAGCACCTTAGCGCAAAGGTTCCTGGAAATTATAAACTCAAATGCTATGGAACAACTAGTCACCACTCCCACAAGAGGGGACAGCATACTAGACCTGATCATTACCAACATGGGGACTCTATGCTCCACACCAGAAGTATATCCCTCATTGGTAAGATCAGACCATAAATTAATTTTACTGGATGTCCACATCCCGACCCCACCCCAGCCCAGAAAACCACAGTGAAAAACTTCTCAAAAGCGAACTTCTCACTTCTCAAAACTGAAGTGGAATCCTTCAAGGCCCCAGGGCCAGTGGAAACTATGGCCCAAACTGCAGAATCCTATATAAACGCATTCTACGGACATCTCCAGGAATGCATGGATCATGCTATCCCAAACAAAACCAAGACCCAATCATCCAAAGGCAGGCGTCCAGTCTGGTGGACCCCTGCTATAAATAAACTGTACAACAGAAGGAGGAAGCTACTACATGATAGAGCAAAATCCCTAATAGGGAAGGCATCTCTGATCAGTACTAGCAAAAATTACGATCCTCATAAAATCCTCCAAGGCCAGCTTCGAGAGAAAAATTGCACAGGACACCAAAGACAATCATAAGGCTTTTTTTCAGTTATGTTAGAAACCTGGGCTGCAACTCCCAGACTTGTTCTGAGTTGATTCTAAATGACAAAAAATACACTGAACCCACAGACATCGCCAATATCCTGGTAGACAGGTTCAGTGCAAACTTCTCCCCCCCCTCCCCCCCCAAAAGAGCAAGTATCTATACCGGCAGAGGGCTGCCTCCCAAACATCTCTGATGCTCAGGTGAAGGCTGCCCTCTCCAAAGCAAAAAACACTGCTTCCATGGGACCAGATGGCATCCTAGGTTGCGTCCTACATGAACTCCAAGAGGAACTAATCCCTCAAATAAAACAGCTATACAATCTCAGCCTCACTACAGGATATGTGCCCACAGAATGGCGTACAGCAACAGCGGTCCCACTCCACAAAGGTGGAGCCTCTACAGACCCTGGAAACTATCGCCCCATAAGCCTGACTAGCTTAGTCTGCAAGGCTATGGAGAGGATCATCATGGAGCTCATAAACAAAGACATTGGGGACCTACAGACACTAGATCCTACCCAGTTCGGCTTTGTCAAGGGCAGATCCTGCCTTTTAAACCTGGTTGACTTCTTTGAAACAGTCACCAAAGCCATAGATGAAGGAAAGGTAGTCCACACAGCCTATCTGGACCTTGCAAAGGCATTTAACACAATACCCCACTCTGGCATCATAGATAAGCTATCCAGCTTAAATATAAACCCCTATGTCACAAGATGGGTTGCAAACTGGCTCAAAGACAGAACCCACAGAGTGAGAGTTGCTGGAGCCATGTCAGACTCGAAACCGGTCACAAGTGGCGTCCCACAGGGTTTTGTCCTGGGACCACTCTTGTTCGGTATATACTTTTCCGAGGTACAGGCAAACGTGGGAGGACTATGGCTCACCAAGTTTGCAGGCGACTGCAAACTGGGCCATAATCAACTCTCCAGCTGACACAAACATCCTTCAAAAGGTCTCACAGAGACAGATAACTGGTGCCGGCGCCATGGTTTAAAGCTAAATGCCAAAAATGTATAGTCATACCCTTTGGCAAAAACAATGTGCCCACAAATTACCACATAGGCAGAAACCCATTAAGTACAGAGAAAGTTATTAGGGACCTGGTGACCCAAGTTGATAGCAATCTCTCCTTTGAAAACCACATTGCCAAAGTGGTTAGAAAGACCTTCTACATAGCCCACCTCATCACGAAGGGTTTCACATCTAGATCAAGAGAGGTAATCGTGCCCCTTTATTCATCCCTCATCAGGCCCATCATAGAATACAATGCCCCTTTTGGGATGTACCTTACCCGACACCTGCAGCAATTAGAAAGACCCCAAAAGTATCTCACCAAGAGGATCAAGGGTTTCAAACAGATGCCATATGCTGTTCGGTTAAAAAAACTCCAGCTCTACTCAGTTGCATACCGCCTACTTCGAGGCGATCTATGCCTGACATACAAAGCTATGTCAAATCCAGAACTAATGGACATGCTCCACCTCAGTAAATCTAAATCCCTTAGAACCACTCGCTCGAGGGACTTGAACCTCAGCACAGAAATAAATAGAACTTGCTGGAGGAACAGGTTCATAACCCAGAGGCTCCCTTCACTCTGGAATAGAATTCCAGTTCATGTGAGGCAGAGCACCTCACTGAATCTCTTCAAGAAGAATCTCGATAGGTGGATGGGGGATCAGAGGTTTGTCCCAGGGATTACTCCCGTGTCACTATTAGACAGAGGCACAGTAAACTAAACCTTAAAAAGGGCACAGTATACTCAAATCAAGGGGTGGCGTAAGCCATACAGAATCGGGCTAGGCTTATAATTGCCCCAGGGCAGATAGCCTAGTATGAACCTATGAACATATAGCGTGTGACAGAAGAATGCCAAAGAAGCTGAAAAGTAAGGTGTACAAGACAGTGGTGTGACCAGTACTACTGTATGGTACAGAAACCTGGGCAGTAAAGGCAGACCAGAAGAGGAAGACAGAAGTGATGGAAATGAAGTGCCTAAGAAGGGTGGTAGGGTGCAAACTGTGGGACAGATGAATACAAGAGTAGAAGCCAAAGTAACTACAATTGCCGGAAAGATCAAAGAGAAAAGATTACAGTGGTTTGGACACATGCAGAAAAGCCGAAGAGAATCTGGTGAAGAAGGTTTTGGGGGGGGGGGGGCAGGCAGCAAAAAGGTAAGAGGAAAAGACAGTGTTCAGGAAAGAGGTGGATGGATTGTGTTACAGCTGCGATAATCAGGCACAACCTTACCACTACCCCTGATAAGCCTTCTAGCTTATCAGTGGAGTGGTAAGCACTAGGTAGCCTATCTACCACATGATCCAGGTACAGATTCTTAATTTTAGCACTTGAATTTGCTTATTCGTGCTCATCACTTGTTCGGAACTTGTTGTTAGCACTAAATAAGCTGCAAATTACTACAGCACTCAACTGACCTCTTCACCTAAAGGAAAACAGTTTTTGTACTTACTTTCCTTACTTGCTAAGAGAAAAAGAGCTCTTATACTCACTTTCCTCACTTGTCTACAGGAAAGTATTTTTTTATTCAGGCATGTCCAATGGTCAGCTCCCAGTGTTCTCTCATGTCTATCTGATGAATCTGGGCATCTTGGGGCAATGTAGAAATTGTCTCATGTACACAGACAACCATCTCTGGCCAAACTGGAGGTAAAGCTCTCTCCAACCAAGATTGAACTTACAGTCACGAGGAGAAGGTAAACACTTGTACCACATCACATAGTCCCACTACACTTACACCACCAAAATCCACACACAGAAACATAAAAACATTCACGGAGGTTCTCAATAATAATCTGCTCAAGCAACAGAGACCTCCAAAGCAGAAACGCAAGCAACCTCCAGCCCCAAACACAACCCAAATAACACATAAACCACAGACTCAGTGTGCTAATAAACCACAGCCCATAAGGCAAAACAACATACCCAACATACTAGTCATAGGTGACTCTATACTCAGCCACACTGATGTCCCACTCACCAGGCTAAACAAGGAGAAGGTTACTGTCAGCTGCCTGTCGGGTGCCAGGATCTGTCACATAACCCACACACTCAGGTCACTCCACAACAAGTACAAATATGACTCTGTCATTGTCCATGTTGGTGTGAATGACCTGAGATGTACCTCCCTGGATTACATGAAAAGAAACATGGAAGAGCTCTCCGATCTTGTAGTCCAGGCAGGTATGACCCTAGCCCTGAGTAGCATCCTGCCATCGCCCAGAATGATACCGCACTACAAGGACAAAATGATTGACTTCAACAATTGGCTAAGCTTTTGGTGTCATTCTAAGGGGATCCAGTATCTGTCTGCCTGGGATGACATGGTCGACAGACCATGATGCTTTGCCAGAGATGGCCTGCACCTGTTGCCCCTGGGATTCCAGGTACTGGCTAAGGGTCTTGTCGCCCCTATAGTGCCTTTTTTAGGCAAGGTTCAAATGACAAATTCACCACCATAACAGGAACAGGCAAGCAAAAACTGAGGGTAATGCTACTCAATGCTAGAAGTCTAAATCTCAAAATGCACTCACTCAAGGCACTCCTTAAAATGGAGAACATCAATACCTGTGCAGTGACTTGAGACCTGGTTCAAGGCTCTAGAGAGCATCCCTACATTACCAGGGTATAACTCATACCACACTTTTCGGCCATGTAACCTGGACCAGAACACCAAAGACGGAGATGTGTCCATATTCATTAAGGATAGCCACACCTCCAGGCTAGTTGCGCAGCATAATGCATCCAAGGTTATCCAAGTGCAATGAACTCTTGGCAAAACTGCAATCCAAATTGTAGCTTGCTACAGATCCCCCACTATGCCCCAGGATTCCCACTCCTCTTTTCTTGATATAGTGGAAAATATTAGGGTTCAACCAAACACCCTAATAATGGGCGATTTCAAATACCCCACCATTAACTGGGAAAACTACTCATGTACCAACTCCTTCGCTCAATGCTTTCTGGAATTCATAAATTCCAATGCCCTGGATCAACTTATCCACACCCCCACCAGGGGCAACAATATCCTAGACATAGTCATTACCAACATGAGTGACCGGTGTTCCACACCTGAAGTCAACTTCTCGATGGTCAGATCCGGCCATAAGCTAATAACCCTAGATATCCCCATCCCGCCCCCACCCACCATTAAGGAAACCACAGTAAAAAATTTCTCCAAAGCCAGCTTCATGCTTCTTAAGACAGAAGTGGCTAACCTCATGACACCCATGCAGATGGACAATACAGTTACGACTGCTGAATCCTACACAAATGGACTCTATAAGCACTTACACAAGTGATGGCCTGCACCTGTTGCCCCTGGGATTCCAGGTACTGGCTAAGGGTCTTGTCGCCCCTATAGTGCCTTTTTTAGGCAAGGTTCAAATGACAAATTCACCACCATAACAGGAACAGGCAAGCAAAAACTGAGGGTAATGCTACTCAATGCTAGAAGTCTAAATCTCAAAATGCACTCACTCAAGGCACTCCTTAAAATGGAGAACATCAATACCTGTGCAGTGACTTGAGACCTGGTTCAAGGCTCTAGAGAGCATCCCTGCATTACCAGGCTATAACTCATACCACACTTTTCGGCCATGTAACCTGGACCAGAACACCAAAGACGGAGATGTGTCCATATTCATTAAGGATAGCCACACCTCCAGGCTAGTTGCGCAGCATAATGCATCCAAGGTTATCCAAGTGCAATGAACTCTTGGCAAAACTGCAATCCAAATTGTAGCTTGCTACAGATCCCCCACTATGCCCCAGGATTCCCACTCCTCTTTTCTTGATATAGTGGAAAATATTAGGGTTCAACCAAACACCCTAATAATGGGCGATTTCAAATACCCCACCATTAACTGGGAAAACTACTCATGTACCAACTCCTTCGCTCAATGCTTTCTGGAATTCATAAATTCCAATGCCCTGGATCAACTTATCCACACCCCCACCAGGGGCAACAATATCCTAGACATAGACATTACCAACATGAGTGACCGGTGTTCCACACCTGAAGTCAACTTCTCGATGGTCAGATCCGGCCATAAGCTAATAACCCTAGATATCCCCATCCCGCCCCCACCCACCATTAAGGAAACCACAGTAAAAAATTTCTCCAAAGCCAGCTTCATGCTTCTTAAGACAGAAGTGGCTAACCTCATGACACCCATGCAGATGGACAATACAGTTACGACTGCTGAATCCTACACAAATGGACTCTATAAGCACTTACACAAGTGCATGGATCATGCTATCCCAAACAAAGCCAAGACGGTATCTTCCAAAAAAGGAAGCCAGTCTGGTGGTCCCCAGCCATAAACAAACTCTACAACAGAAGGAAGAAATTGTTGCAAAAGAGAGTAAAATCCCATGAGTGGAAGAGCTCCCTGGTCAGCCTCAGTAAGAAGCTGAGATCCCTTATAAGATCCTCCAAAGCTAGCTACAAAAACAAAATCACCACTGATTCTAAGGGCAACCACAAAGCATTCTATAGCTATGTCAAGAATATCAATGGCAACACCCAGATCTGCTCTGAGTTACAGCACAACAGCACGTAAATTACAGAACCAACTGATATTGCCAACATCCTGGCAGATAGATTCAGTGCTAACTTTACCCTCCACACACCTTCTAAAGGGCCCATATCTACACAGGAAGAATGCAGAGTCCATGTAATCACATCTAGGCAGGTAAAAGCTGCACTCTCTAAAACCAAAAACACAGCATCCATGGGACCGGACAACATCCCAGGCTGCGTTTTACACAAACTTCAGAACGAACTGGTTCCCAACATAAGCACCATGTTCAGTCATAGTCTCACATCAGGCTTTGTGCCCACTGAATGCCGCACAGCAACAATTATCCCGCTCCACAAAGGGGGAGCCACCACTGATCCTGGGAACTATCGCCCTATTAGCCTGACATGCCCTGGTCTGCAAGGCCATGGAATGTATCATCATGGAACTCATAAACAAAGACATTGGTAACCTCCAAACTCTGGACCCCACCCAGTTCGGGTTTGTGAAAGGCAGATTATGCCTTCTGAACCTAATTGACATCTTTGAGGCAGTCACCAAAGCCATAAAGCAGGGTAAGGTGGTTCACACAGCCAATCTTGACCTCGCCAAGGTTTTCAACACCATCCCCCATTCTGGAATTATAGCTAAATTCACTAAACTAGGTATAAATCCCTATGTCACAAGATGGGTTGCCGACTGTCCCACTGACAGAATCCACACTGTAAAAGTTGCAGACTCCAAATCTGACTTCAAACTAGTGACAAGTGGAGCACCACAGGGTTCAGTCCTGGGACCTCTCCTGTTTGGTATCTACTTCTCTGAAGTACAGGCTAACACAGAAGGCCTCTGGCTAATGAAGTTTGCAGATAACTGTAAACTAGGAGCCATAGTTGAGTCCCCAAATGATGTGGACATCCTACAGAAGGGCCTCACTGAGACAGATGCCTGGTGTCAGAGGCATGGCCTCAACAATGCCAAAAACTGCATTGTCATCCCCTTTGGTAAAAACTCTGTACCCATGAACTACCACACAAACAGCAGTCTACTTAACACCAAATGTGTGATAAGAGACCTTGGGACCCAGGTGGACAGTAGTCTCAACTTTGATAATCACATCGCCACAGTAGTCAGGAAATCCTTCTATGTGGCACACCTAATCACAAAAGGGTTCTCATCCAGGAAAAAAGAGGTTATTGTTCCCCTCTACTCAGCACTCATTAGACCCATTATAGAGTACAACGCACCTTTTGGAATGTACCTCACAAGACATCTGCAGCAGCTGAAAAGGCCACAGAAGTACCTCACAAAGAGGATTACTGACCTCAAACAGCTGCCCTACACTGACCACCTCAAAAAAACTCCAGCTTTACTCTGTAGCATATCGCCTACTCTGAGGAGATCTCTGCCTAACATATAAAGCTATGATTAAACCCAGAGCTGTTGGACATGTTACACCTAAAGAAATCCCAATCCCTCCGAGCTACATGCTCTAGGGACCTAAACCTTGTCACCACAATAAACAGGACATGATGGAGGGATAGATTCCTGTCCCAGAGACTTACTATAGTCTGGAACAAGCTACCCATCTATGTCAAGCAAAGTTCCTCATTAGCACTCTTCAAGAAAAATCTTGATGAGTGGATGGGAAATAGGAAATACACCCCGGGGATCACTTCTGTGGCTCTGCTCGACAGGGGCACAGGAAATTAACTTTCTTGGGTGGTGTAAGCCAGGGAACCATGGCATAAGCCAGGGAAACTTGTTGGCTAGGCTTACTTTAGCCCTTGGGCCGATAGCCTAGTACCTACCTATGAACAACTATCGAAGAAGGCAGGAGTGTGTCATTGAAATGAGAGAGATGACACACTGACCCCATGTAGATAATGGGGGAAAAGTGGGATGATGATGATGATGATGCTTGCTAGCTACAGGTTCCCATCATGAACCTGGAAGCCCAAAATCACACCTGAAGTTACTTGAATCACTTACCACCCAGCCCAGTATCATTTTCAAATGTGATTTTAACTAACCTTGTATGAACTGGTAGGAATGCACAAACACCAGCATGAAGGCCCAAAGATTTCTGCACTTTGTAAACTCACATGCACTGCAGCAGCTACTCTACACTAACACTATGGCAACAAATATCCTATACCTCGTGCTCACAAAAATGGGGGAGCCCTGCAAGCCCCCCCAAGTGTGATGTTCTCACTGGTTAGATCAAGTTACAAAGTGGTCTCCCTTGAAATAAGGATAAAACTAGACCCCACCCACCTAACCCAAAAATGTAAGAACTTTTCTAAGGCAAACTATCTCCTTTTAAGTGACTGCATAGCTGGTTTCCAAGCTCCCCCAAACCCGGAAAACAAAAAAGCCTATGTAGAGGTGAACGCAAAAGCTTTGTATGACCATATAAACAACTGCATAGAAAAACCAGACCAACAGAAGCACAGGTAAATTTGCAAAAACAAGTCACCCTGGTATTAACAGGTTGTATAAGAAAGGAAAGAAAATTTTGTCAAAGTAATACAGAATGTGCAGAACAGCAAAAAAATCCCCCATTAGTCTAAAGAAGCAAATTAGGGAAGTAGTCAAGTTTTCAATAGGAGACTTTGAAGAAAAGATAGCCAAGCTAAGGATAACCATAAGGCATTTACAGTATGTTCACGATCTTGAGAGCAACACCCAACAATATGCAAAATTAGTTGTAGATGGCATCACTTATACTCAGCAAGAAGATATAGCAAATATTCTGGCCAATAAATTCAGCTCAAATTTTACCTTCCCATCACCCCTGGTCATCCCCCAAAACTACCCCCACTATTCCTCCACCAGTTATCACCAAAGAACAGGTCGCCACTGTCCTCTCTAAAGCTAAAAACATGGCTTTGATGGGTCCTGATGACATACCAGGATGTGTCTTAAACAGCTTTAATCAACACCTATCAGGCCCATTATGATCTTTGTTTAACCACAGCCTCTGGTCCAGATTTGATGGATATCCAACTGGCTCACTGACAGGACACATGTTGTTAAAGAGGGTGAGTCCAGATCCAGGAAGATACCAGTTACTAGTGGTGTGCCACAGGGCTCAGTGCTGGGACCACTCCTGCTCAAGAGTATACTTCTCTGAAGTTAAGGCTAACATGGAAGGCTTCTGGATGACAATGTTTGCTGATGAGTGCAAGCTGGGGGCAATCCTTGAATCATCCAACAATGTGGATACCCTTCAGGAGAGTCTAAATCAGACAAATGATTAGTGCCAGAGCCATGGCCCTAAACTAAATGTACAAAAATGCATAATCATACCCTTTGGATGGTCAAATACCCCTGCAAATTACAAAATTAATAGCACATCCCTAACAGCAGACTCAGAGGTGGGAGATCTAGGTAAACAGAGAGATAGTACCCTGAACTTTGACTGCCATGTGTCCACACTGGTGAGGAAGTCCTATGTGGTACAGCTTATAAGTAAAGGTTTAGCATCCATATCCAAGAAATTACAGTACCACTGTAATCACTCCTCATTAGACCAATAATTGAGTACAATGCACCATTTGGCATGTACCTGACTAGGCCCTTACAACAGCCTGAGTGACCTCAGAGGTTCCTGATAAAGAAAATACACGGTGTAAACAATGTGTTGTATGTAGATAGACTAAAAGCCCCATCCCTTTACTCTGTCTCCTATCAACTATTAAGGAATGACTGATTCCTAACCTACAAGCCACTGATGAATCCAGCCTTAACTGAGCTGTAGCATATCCACAGCACAAACAGAACAAAGGTCACCTGATCTAGGAATTGAAACCTCATCTGCAGCTGAAACAAATCTTGCTGGAGAGAGATATGTGCCTCAGAGTTTACCCCTTCTTTGGCACAGGATTCCTATTCACATTAAGCAGAGCCCTTCCCTGGCCCTCTTCAAATGCAGTTTTAATCAATGGATAGGGAATCACAGATTTATTTCTAAGGTAGCATCTACGTCCCTTATGGACAGGGCAATCTGTAAAATACACAAGACACAGGTACAAACCTAAGCCATCTTCTGGCCCCCTTGGGACCATACAATGGGTAAAATTGGGTAATATTGGCAGGCTTGTAAGGGCTCTTAAACTGTTAACCTAGTAATTTCATATGAACCTATAACTGCTACATGGTTTGTTGGGGTCAGAGCACTGACTTTTATTTTGAACAACACAGCTGACCTTACCAAAGAGGACATTACATTGCACTAGTGCGTGTATGGACTATCTGGTCCAGGGTGCTTGGGTTTATAGGTCCAGGAATCTCTGGGCCTGTACGCTGCAGTCATGTGCAATTCCCAGTTTACTGAGGGGTGACTAAAGTTGCCCATGAATATGGTATTGGGTTGAATGGTGAGTGTCTGCAGTAAGTTTAAGTATGCAACATGTTTTGTGTGCCATAAAGAGTGATCTATGGCTTGCAAGGATATGATATGGGACTTTACCTATGGTAATTTGGACTTTGAGAAGCCCATCCGTGCATCCTGTTTGACCAGCCTTGAGGTATGTTTGATTTTGATGTAGGTCAAGATACCTCCACCTTTAGCCACTCCCTATGCAGTAGCTGATCAAAAAGTTTGAAGCCACTGTATCTCTGCAATACCAGGGTGCTCTCCATGGCTCTAAACTATGTCTCAGTAATTGTACAGATGTCAGCATTCTCCAATTTGAGGACAGCTTCACTGGAGTACAGTTTCTTGTTTAGTCCCTTGGTGTTGAGAAATAATGCCTTTAGATTTCCTTGGTTAATCTGTCAGTTTGGCATTGCCTAGAGAAGGCAATATGGGGATGACTATGTTTTAGCCAATATTTGAAGGCCTGGCAAGCCCAGGTGAAGACTTCCACTGCCAAACAAATGTGGCCTTTTGACCATATCATCCCATGCTGACAAATGCTTTGTTCTCTTGAGCGACAAGAGAAGCTAAGCTAATTACTAATGTCAATCATGTTCCAAGATAATTATTAATGTCGATCATCTTCATCATTCTTATTTCCCTATCCAAACCCTACCTTTCATCCTGTGTAAAACAACCTCAAATATACAACATGGGCATATATATATATATATATATATATATATATATATATCATGGACATTTAAGAAATGTAATGAAATAGTTTATCCTATGGTCAATGAGCAAGAGAAAAAATAAATATGGAGAAACAGGAGGAGAGAGAAGCTTCTTTAGTATGGAAGGGGAAGCATACTATCTATGAAATGGACTGGGACTTTCAAGCCACAAAAAGAGGCTCTTTTACAGAGGATGAAAGGTTGGATTTGGACAGGGATACAAGGGTGACAGGGTACTTATCAAATAATAAAACAGACAAATGGTCAGTGGATATGGTTTTGACCATGTGACATTCAACAATTTGTCTTTTCGATTGATAGGTATAGAGGTGACAGAATTATTAAAGGCCATTCAGTTGTTAAAATTAAATAAACTTGGGGTAGGTAAATGGTTTCATGGCAGTATTATATAAATGGGGAAGTTGAAAAATACAGAAACACCTCACAAAGATTTTTAATAATGTGTAAAAAGAATGAGATATTGCAGAGGAAACAACTGAAGCATTAACAGTACATATTCTTAACACATAGGAGGAGATACTAGAAGTTTCAGAGTTTAGAACAATTACTCTGATAAATGTAGATTTGAAAATATTTGCAAATATCAGTGTGAAGAACATAAGTACTATGGCAAAAAACTACATTACATCAGAGTAGATTTGTAGCATGACGATGGAAGTTAGAATCATGTATCAAAGAATACAATAACCGAAAAGAATGCAGGGATAGTATTGTTTTTTTATATTCAAAAGGCTTTTGGTTTGGTACAGTTGATTTTTTTTTCCAAGTAGTAACACAAAAAAATAGTGGAAAAGATGTATCAATTAAATAAAAGTACTAAATAAGATTTCATGTTCTAGGTTGCTGATTAATGGTGGACTTTAACAAGTGAGAAAGAAAAGAAGAGGGATGGGAACAAGTTAAACAAGATATGTCAAGATAGAAGAATATAAACTTATCCCCCTTGTTGAAGACGGCTATTATCAAGATGAATATTTTGCCCAGAAGTTTATTCCATCTAAACTCTATTAACTTAAATATCCCTAAAAACTTCTTTTATAAAATGGAAACAGTCCATTCACAATTCATTTGGTCCCCAAAGACAGCAAGAATTTGCTATGAAAAGCTAATTTTATCAACAAAAATAGGAGATTTTGGACTTCCAGATTTCACATTATACTACTACATCATTAATGCTAGTCAACTCATCCAAATCTCTAATTATGACACAGCTTATCAAACATGGTCTCCAACCTGGATCATAATCAGGTATTATCAATTAAGTTCTCTCCACATTAATCCCAAGGCCATACCCTATATTCAACTAAAAAATAATCTCATAACCAAAATCCATCCCACAATCAAAAACAAGACAATTATTTTTCAAAATTTAATTGCATCGTTACATCTTGAAAATATACTTGAATTTCTGCAGCCTATACATCTCAATCCAAACTTAAAAATCAACAATAAAATGACAGACCTCAACAACTATCCACAAATCAAAAATGTTCCATTCTGGCAGATACACCATCTTAATAACCTAAATAATCTAGACATGGATGAACTAAGATCCCACTTAGGTGCATCACGTAAATATGACCCCATGCTTTAACAACTTAAATCATTAATAAAAACAAAATGCTCAAATACTAAAATCACGGAACAAGATATTAAAACAACTCAGTTAATTATTAAAACCCTGTCCTATAAAACCAAAATGATCGCCCATGTTTATAAACTAATATCAGGAATTAAATTTCAGTCTTCACTCCTATATTCCAAATACTAGATGATATAAATAAGAATATTTCAATGGAGGAAAAATATGACGCTATACAAAACACACTAAAGTTAACCCTATTTAAGAATCTAATATATACACAGCTCATGATAAATAATAACGCATATTGTATCCCTGCTGTTTAAAAAAAAATGGTTATAAGAAAACTCTATCCTGTCCCTTCTGCCCCCTGGATAATGCTGATTTAGTTCATATTTTTGGAGTTGAAAACTATATACAAACTATGGTGCTCTCTCAGAACAAAACTTGAAAAGCTGGGGTATGAAAAGACAACTTTCTTGTGGGAAACTGCAATCCTCCATATAACTCCAAAATCTCTCGCTGCGATACACAAACATGTTTTTAATCACAATCTGTGCCTTAATCAAACATTTTATATAAAAAACTGGCTAAATAAATCCAAAATCTCCTGGGAAAGTTTTAAGGTAATGGCTATAAAATATATATCCTCACATAAACTGTTAAATAAAAGCACTAAAAAAAGGGCATACTTTCAAATTTTTTGGAGCAACCTACTTGACTCTATTCTGACTAATTAACTGAATTTACCCCATTATCATAACTTAATTCTATGAAGACCACCTCTAGATGAAATGCTAAACGAATAATTAATTTAGCAAATAATTAAAAGATATTAGAAATGCCTTTTAGCCCACTTCTTAGTGGCATCCATGGTGTACATAGTGTAAACAATTTTCAACACGTACATACTTTACTAGTCATTTGTTCCTCTACCTCTCCAATTCACGACAAACCGCTGTTATCAGTCACACTTGTAATACAATAATTCCAAACCATATAATAGCATGTAATATTAGATAGGAGAACTCGATTATGTATAATCTGTCATTTGTATGTAGTTGCTATTCATTTCTGTAGTTCATAGATTCATAGACTAGTACTACGCTAACTGCCCTTGCGAGCCATTTTAAGCCTAGCCAATAATCCCTTGTGAGATTCAAACCATGCACCTTATGTTTCTACTGCAAACACCTTAACCATTAGGCCATCCTCCCAGCCAGTTCCATAGACATGACAGAATGCTTGTCTTTGTTTTCTCTTTGCATTTTGTATTTGATATTTTTGGTTACGTAATGCCTAAAATAATAAATAAATTGGAGAAAAAAAAAAACAAAAGGGCAAAGGGGCAAGACAATGATGTCCCTTATTTCCTGTACTGTTTATACTGATTATAGAAGAACTGGTGTATCAAGAGAGGAATTTTTTGTTACAAATGGAGCAAACTGGGGGTATAAAGAGTGCTGCTTTATGTTTGCAGACAACTGTTAATGAGTAGTGACATATATACGGTTTTACCAAAAGTTTCACAGATTTTTTTTAAAGTTTGGGAAGTTTTCAGATTATGACATAATAACAGGAAATCTGTATTAGTAAGGATTAGGCAGACAAGACAAGATGGGGCTATTTTGGTTATTAAGGAAAAATTATATCACAAATATTTGTGACCGGTAGTGTGGTCTAGTTGGAGGATACATCTACAAAAAATGAACAACTTGTGAACAAGACTGAAAAGAAAGGGTGGAGAAAGTGGGAAAGTCTTCTACCCTTGTGAGGAAAATTAATACTAATTACAGTAATGAAATTGCCACATAGGTTATTTATGGTTAAGATTACCTACTTACAACCTTTTCATCCATGGATAGTAAGTTTCCAAGAAAAAAATAAATGAATGTGCAATAGATAGTACAGGAAGAAGGATTCCATTGGCAAAAATTCAATTACCAGGTTCCTATAAAGGAAGGGGTTCTTCTTCATTTACAAAAGCACATACTTGCAACTTATTTGGTGCAATTAATACAAATGTGGTGGAAAGATCAGGGCCATTTGATTCCTGAAAGTAAGATGGGTTGGGAGACTGAGGGAGGACACCCTAACTGTCTTAGAGGATGGTAAAAGGTGGTGTGTATACTGGGGGATTATCAGTAGGGGCATGGACTAGTGGACTTGATTTGGCAACATCTGGCTATTTTACAAGGCTTATCCAAGAGAAGAGCAAATGAGTGGGTAAATAAGAGACTATGTGAGTGGAAACATAAAAGGATGTCAAACAGAAAAAGGAAGAGAAGATTGTTTGAAGTCTGAAGAAGCCAGTCCGAGATACTAGTTCAAATCATGAGATTGGTTGAGTTTTATCTGTCTAAAACAACTATTGAATTGATCAACAAAAATATTGTTACATAACTAATAACTTAGACCAAAAACACTATTTAAGGAAACACGTAAAATGAATTACAGCTGTCAAAGATACGATAAGATAGGATTTTGCATATATTTTGGTACTTCATACTAACCCAGCATAGCTGGAAAGCACTGCAAGCTTTAAGGAAGCAAATCTATAAAAGTTAAGATCTCATTAGTTTGCACATTGTGGATATAGGTTCATAGGTTCATAGGTTCATACTAGGCTATCTGCCCGAGGGCATTTACAAGCCTAGCCCATCGTTTTGTGGCTTACGCCACCCCTTTAGTATGGGGAACTATACCCATTATTTTGCTGTGCCTCTGTCGAGCAGTGACACTGAGGTAATCCCTGGGGTATATCTGCGATCTCCCATCCATTGGTCAAGATTTCTCTTGAACAAGGCCAGCGAGGTGCTCTGCCTCACATGTACCGGGATTTTGTTCCACAGCATAGGGAGTCTTTGGGTGATGAATCTATCCCTCCAGCACGTCCTATTAATAGCCGTGTCAAGGTTTAAGTCTCCCCGCCCTTGTGGCTCTGATGGATCTAGATTTTTGAGGTGAAGCATATTCATCAAATCTGGGTTTGACATGGCCTTGTATGTTAGGCAAAGGTCACCTCTGAGCAAGCGGTGGCGACTGAATAGAGCTGGAGTTCTTTCAGTCGGGCAGCATAGGACAGATTTTTGAGACCCTTTATCCTTTTGGTGAGGAACTTTTGTGGCCTCTCCAGCTGCTGCAAGTGTCGGGTCAGATACATTCGAATGGGGCATTGTACTCAATCATTGGTCTGATGAGTGATGAGTAAAGGAGACTATGACCTCCCTTGATCTAGATGAGAATCCCTTCATGATAAGGTGGGCAATGTAGAAGGTCTTCCTAACTACTTTAGCTACATGGGTGTCGAATGACAGACTACTATCAACCTGGGTCCCCAGGTCCCTGATAACTTCTTCTGTGCTCAGTGGATTGCCACCTATTTGGTAGCTAGGGTAACCTTGTTTTTCCCGAAGGGTATGACTATGCATTTTTGGCATTTAACTTTAGGCCGTGGCTCTGGCACCAGTTATCCGCTTCTGTGAGACCCTTCTGAAGGATATCTGTGTCAGATGTGTTTTCTACTATGGCAGTTTGCAGTCATCTGCAAACTTTGTCAGCCATAACCCTCCTGTGTTTGCTTGTACTGAAAAGTAGATGCCAAACAAGAGTGGGCCCAGGACTGAGCCCTGTGGGACACCACTTGTGACAGGCTTTGAGTCTGACATCGCGCCAGCAGCTCTGACCCTGTGGGTTCTGTCACTCAGCCAGTTTGCAACCCATCTTGTGATGTATGGGTTGACATTTAAGCTGATGAGTTTTTCAATGATACGAATGGGGTATTGTATCGAAGGCCTTAGCTAGATCGAGTTAGGCTGTATGGACTGCCTTTCCTCATCAATGGCTTTGGTGACTGTTTCAAAAAGTCAACCAAGTTTAAAAGGCATGATCTGCCTTTGACAAAGCCAAACTGGGTTGGATCCAAAGTCTGCAAATTCCTATGTCTTTATTTATGAGGTCCATTATGATCCTCTCCATGGCTTTGCAGATAAGGCTTGTCAAGCTAATGGGCCGGTAATTTCCAGGGTCGGTGGAGGCACCGCCTTTGTGAAGTGGTACCACAGTTGCAGTGCGCCACTCCCCTGGCAGTACGATCCAGAGGTAAGACTTTGATTAAACAGCTGTCCTAGCTGTGGGTTTAATTCCTCATTGAGTTCATGGAGCACACAGCCGGGGACACCATCAGGTCCCATGGATGCTGTGTTTTTGCTTTGGAGAGAGCAGTTCTCACTTGGGCGCTGGAGATGTTTGGGGCTGCAATCGCTTGGTATAGATATCTCTCCTTGGGGGAGGGGAGAAGTTTGCACTGAACCTGTCAGCCAGTATGTTGGCAATGTCTGTAGGATCAGTAATCTTCACATCATTTTGAACTAGCTCTGAGCATATCTGGGAGTTTCTCCCAGGTTTCTAACATAGCTAAAGAAGGCCTTATGATTGTCTTTTGAGTCTTTAGCTATTTTTCTCGAAATTTGCTTTGGATGATTTTATGAGAGCTCTTAGTTTTTACTTATAGTGATCAAGGGTGTCTTACCTTTTAAGGATTTTGCTCTATCTTGTAGTAGCTTCCTCCTTTGTTGTAGAGTTTGTTTATGGCTGGGGTCCACCAGACTGGACGCTTGCCTTTGGTACAAAGAGTCTTTGTTTTGCTTGGGATTGCCTTATCCATGCAGTCCTGCAGGTGCTGGTAGAAGGCATTTGTAAGTGATTCAGCGGCTTGAGTACTGTTTTCTCCGGCTCGGGGCCTTAAAGGAGACCACACTAGTCTTTAGAAGTGTGAAGTCGGCTTTTGAGAAGTTCTTTACTGTGGTCTTTTTATTTCAGGTGGGGTGGGATGAGGACCTCCAGCGAGATTAGTTTGTGGTCTGATCTCACTAGTGAGGGTACACCTCCGGTGTTGAACATTGTGCTCCCATGTTCGTGATGATGAGATCAAGTATGTTATCTCCTCTTGTGGGGATGGTGACTAGTTGTTCCATGGCATTTGAGTTTATGAATTCCAGGAACTTTTGGGCTAGGGTGTTTGGGCTTGAGTAGTGTTCCCAGTCTATATTAGGGTAATTGAAGTCACCTAGTATGATGGTGTTTGGTGATACATTTATCCTCTAGTGTTTTCAGGAAGGCCATGTGAGGTTCCTGAGTTTGTGAGGGTGGCCTGTAACATGCTACAATTTGCAGAGCAGTCTTGCCTATGGTTAATTGCACCTGGATGGTCTCCGATGCATCGTATGCGTTGCCACCAGTCTTCAGGTCTGGGTGTCCTTGATGAATATGGATACCCCCCCTCCTTTCTTGGTATTGTCCAGATTTTGGGGCGGGAACGCATGATATGAGGTAAAACCTGATAGCTGGGGTGCTCTCAGGAGCCTTGAACCAGGTTTCTGTCACAGCACAGACATCGATGTTCTCCATACTGAGAAGGGCCTCGAAAAGTGCATTTTGAGATTTAGACTTCTGGCATTGAGCAGCATTACCCTTAGTTTTTTTCCTTTTTGTGTTCTAGGGTGGTAGGTTTAGAATTTGAGCCTTGCCTAAAAAGGCACTATGGGGTGGCAAGAGCCTTTGCCAATATCCGAATCCCAGGGTGACAGGTGCAAGCCGTCCCTCAAGCAGCGTGGCTTGTCCAGCATGTCATTTCAGGCAGACAGACACTGGATCCCCTTTGAATGACACCAGTGTTTAAGCCAATTGTTAAAGCTGATCATCTTATCTCTGTATTGTGGCATCATTCTTGGTGAAGGTAGGATACTGCTCAAGGTCAGGGTCATACCTGTCTGGGCTACATAATCAGAGAGCTCCTCAATGTCTCTTTTCATGTAGTCCAAGGAGGTACGTCTCAGGTCGTTTACACCAGCGTGGACAATGACTGAGTCATATTTGTACCTGCTGTTGAGAGACCTGAGTGCTTGCGTTATGTGGCGGATTCTAGCGCCCGACAGGCAGCTTACTGTGACCTTCTCCTTACTCAGTCTGGTGAGCGGTACGCCTATGTGTCTGACTATGGAGTCACCAATGACTAGTGTGTCTGGCATTGTGTTTGGCCTTAAGGGCTGTGACTGTTTGACACTCTGACTGTGAGGTCTATGTGTTGCAGGTGTTGTGTTCTGAGGTGGTGGTTGTTTGGGTGTCTGCTTTGGTGGCCTCTGCTGTTTTGGTAGATTTTTGATCAGAGCCTCCGAGTATGTCTTTGTGTGTTTATGTGTATGATTTGAGGTTGTAATGGTAATATGTGAGACTGGGTCTATAGTGTGTGTGGTAACCTTCACCTCCTGACTGGTCTTGCCAGTCCTATGTTGAGAGAGCTCAGCCTCCAGTTTGGCCGTATAGTTGCATCTCTCGCATGTATTTGTGTTTTGTGGGAGGAGGAGAGGGTGTTCTGTGTACATGAGGCAATTGTAACATTGCCTCAATATTCCCAGGTTCACCAGCTGAGCAGGAGAGGACACTAGCAACTGATCCCTCGACATGCTAGAAGGAATAGACAAAAAACTTTAAAAAAGATTCCGGGGGACGTGGGTGACCGAGAAATGGGGGGTTGCCTTTTTGGGGTACTATCTATGACAAGAGTGCCGTATCAAGGTAATAAGTACTGTAGGAGCAAGTGCTACGTTTAACAGATAGAGAATAGTCTACTTGGAGTCAAGTAGAGATGATCTTTTTAATTATAGGATACGCTGATTAGATCAGTAGTATAGTTCGAGGAAGCTGCTCAATGTTAGTCACTGCCACTGATGAACACAGAGACCCTCCTTCAGCCCAAGCAAAAATGGCCTCACAGAAACTTTCAAACAGTTCAGGAACAGCAAGCCTGTAACTGAACTTTTTTAACTCTCAGAAAAGTGGGAAAAAAGCAAGATTTTTTTTTTTGTTTTTGTTTTTTACAGAGATAGCAGAGGTTCACAAGTAATATCAAGTTATAACAGTGCAGTAAATGACCCCACACAAGAGTGCTAGGTCAAGGACAGAAAATATGCAAGTTTTAAGAAAAACGATTTAAAATTATGCAAACAGGAAATTCAGCAAACAGCTTTTGGTTGTGCTCTAAATACAGCTACTAATACAGAAATCAAGTTTAACAAGCCAGAAAATGCTCAAGCTAGGCAGCTATGCAGAAAAACTTAGCAAATAAACAGAGAAAAATACTTAAAATCTCAAAAGTGGCTCCTTCTTCTCTCAGCGTTTTTCCTCTTGGAGGGTGCTTCACCAACAGCCAACAAGCCTGAAAAGACGCTCAAACCACGAGGCAACTAGGTTTTAAGAGAGGAAGATGAAGGAGTTATGGAAATGACCCCTAGTGGCCAATAAAACTACAGTTTCAAGTCAGTAACCACCTCTCCGGGGCAGGGAAGCTGCTCAATGTTAGTCACTGCCACTGATGAACACAGAGACCCTCCTTCAGCCCAAGCAAAATGGCCTCACAGAAACTTTCAAACAGTTCAGGAACAGCAAGCCTGTAACTGAACTTTTTTAACTCTCAGAAAAGTGGGAAAAAAGCAAGATTTTTTTTTTTTTTGTTTTTTACAGAGATAGCAGAGGTTCACAAGTAATATCAAGTTATAATAGTGCAGTAAATGACCCCACACAAGAGTGCTAGGTCAATGACAGAAAATATGCAAGTTTTAAGAAAAAAACGATTTAAAATTAAGTGCAAACAGGAAATTCAGCAAACAGCTTTTGGTTGTGCTCTAAATACAGCTACTAATACAGAAATCAAGTTTAACAAGCCAGAAAATGCTCAAGCTAGGCAGCTATGCAGAAAAACTTAGCAAATAAACAGAGAAAAAATACTTAAAATCTCAAAAGTGGCTCCCTTCTTCTCTCAGCGTTTTTTCCTCTTGGAGGGTGCTTCACCAACAGCCAACAAGCCTGAAAAGACATTACCCCCAAGAAGAGGAAATATGAACAGAAAATGTGGGAGATTGGATGAGTACTGGGTAGCTTGATAACATTATCATGGGCTAAAAAACAGAAAATGCAAGGAAATAATTGGAAGACTAAATTTTACTGATATATGAATAGACAATTAGTATGAGTGTTAATGGGATTTACAGATTGAGGACAGTCAAAAATGATAAAAAAAGAGTGGGAGACTTAGATTTTGGTTGCAGGTTTATTTCATAGCTATAGAATGGGCCAACTGAAATGCTGAATCATGTACACACTGTACATTTCTATGAGGGAAGAGAATAATTATAGTGATTGTTCTTTTTCCTCTATACTTTTGTAATTTAGTTTCTTTAGCATATCTATCATTATGAATAAGGTATTGATAACGATTGTGATGAATATACTAATAAACATATACAATAAAAAGAACTTTCAAATATAGAGGTGCAAGCAGGGCACAAACTCTTCCACTTCTGCCTTGACAACAGCCCTCTATGTGTGACTGTCATCCTTATGCAAATTAGGACCACCTGCATGGAGGGAATGAGTGCACTCCTGACCATAGGAGTTGAGGCTGATATCTGGTATCTGCATGGGGCAAGCACAGAAAAAATATGGAATATCAATGCACACCTAATAAAATGTGAGAGACTGCTAAAACCAAGAGCCTAGCATGAAATCAGACAACTTTTGTTCAATTAATGCTGGCCCTGTCACAAAACAAACAAGCAAACAAACAAAACAATCCTCTTATACTTCACTTAAACCTACAACTTATCCTCAGAACAGCCTCACACTATTACAGCTATAACAAATTCAAATTTACAACTGATTTTACTTAACAATTACATAAATGTTACTGCTGTACATACACAATAAATCTTTAAGCCTGCATCTCAAAATACATACTATACATACATGCCTTTCTGTTTATCGCCTGCTGTCCTGTACTTTAAACTTAAAATGCAAACTAAAATAAAAACACTGAAACCCACTGCTCTAGCCATCAAATATCTACGCCAAAAGGTTACATAGTGTGGCAACATACATAAGAACCCTGGGGCCAAGTTCACTACATGAGCGACAGACACAAAGAAATACAATCACTAAGTATGAAACTGACACTCAAAACAACGGCAATCAAAATGGCTGTACATTTCATTTCCACAGGCATCCCTTACCCATAATCCCTCATTTCATTGTGTTGTTATACAAGGTTTCTTTAACAGTTCTTCTAGCCATGTTTACCTTTAGGCTGTATGACTTACTATCTGTCACAAGTTTATACAATAACTCCCTCAATCATATGCCTGTTTGTTCTTAACTATGTCACCGTCCCAGTTAATACAACAATTCTCAAGCCATAGTCTTCTTTAGGTTGTGTGTAGGGTTGCCACCTTTCCAAATGGCCAAAGTGGGACATTTGTGCTACAAACATCAGATTCTGCAGGGCAAAACATACCCACGGCCAGTACAAAGGACAGAATTTCAGTTGTTTGCCTGAATAAAAGTTTATTCTTGTAGCATTTCAGTTCCTTATTCTGTTTCGTATAACATTTATGTGTTTCAGATACAGAATAACTGTTTTATGCAACTATTACATACAATATAGAAAATAATTTTGTCCTAAAATCTCAGGACATTTGCCATTTTCTCACAATATTTTGCAGGACACAACTGCCCAAAGAGGGACTGTCCCTCGCAAAGTGGGACAGGTGGTAACCCTAGCTGTGTGTGTGTGTGTGTGTGTGTGTGTGTGTGTGTGTGTGTGTGTGTAACAGAATTTGAGACAGGCTCATAATTCTACATTTGTCCTTCAAATATACACCTCAAACTAAATGTGTCACTGCCTCAGATTTCAGCAGTAACAGACTACCTATATTTATATATAATAATAAGGCTATCCCACTGCTATCTATACTACTTTTCAGGCTCTGTCAGTGCATCAGGTGTTTGAGGTAATCCTCTAACTATGCTCCCCTTTAGTCTGTATTGGGTAAGGGGTGCACACCTTTACATGATAATGAGCTACAGTAACGGTCACATCATGTGCTACACAGAAGTCCCAGAGAATTCAGTTAGCAGTGCAGGCCTCACAGAACTGTGTCCACATCTACTTAATATGGGTTGTATACAAGTCTCCAGACATGACATGGTCTGAGGGAGTGGTTAAAAATATCAGCTGGAAGTAAAGAAATACACCCGCAAAACAAAATAAATATACTTCCTAACAACCAATGTTGTATTTGGACCTAGAGAAATTCTAATTCCTAGTGGAGATAGTTCAGCTACAATCCACTTAGAATCAAGGCAGGGAAGAGGAAGAAGTGAAAGGACATGTCTCACTTGCCTTTCTTGGGGGGAGGGGGTCGGAAGGGTTATGTAAACTAAAGGGCACACTGACCCACTGTGATTTCCCTGATGGACAGTGAGCAAACTAACCCTTTACATAGAGGTAAGCATGAGTTGTTTGGAGGGAAAGTCCCTTGTGGAAATGAGTGGACACTGTCAGTGGTCAGCCCACATCCATCTCTTCTCTACCAGCTGTATGCAAGGGACAGGGGAACAAAAACGAAAACTCTCATGCCAATGCCATGTTAAGCAGGGATAAAGTCCTGACTACTGCCCAGCAGCCTGGATTCAATTAGCAGCTCAACTGTCTGAGGTGCTGCCATGGAAGGAGGGCATACCTGTCCTGGGGGAGGGTGGACAGTCATGCACAGCTTGTACGTGATCCCATTAGAAGGCTGGCAACATGCATGGGGGGGGGTTGTGCTGAAGGAAAAGGTGAGGATACTGTCTGAATCAGTGCTGATGTCTGATGACATGTCGGCACACCTCATTTGCACATCCACCCTTGAACGTCTATAGGGGTGGGAGAGGGAAGTGAAGTTATGGCACTTCTCAGCACCCAGATGACATTTCCTCAGGTGCAGCAATCTCCTAACTGGTCCATAGCATGGATGTGAGTACGGCAGGGAAAGAAGTAGGTACCCACTTCAGCGAAAATGCACCTTCACGAATTATACTTTACCAATGCATAAAACCACAGATAAAACACACTACAGACACATTTTTGCATGGACCCCCCACACCCACACTACTTAAATATACTAACTCCGAGACTGCACTACAGTGGGGAAAAGGATATATTCCCTTAACCCCACTATACTGTGCTTCAGTAAAGTGTAATTCATGAATAACTTTCACTTAAATGCACTTTCACTGAAGTGGAATATATATATATATATATATATATATATATATATATATATATATATATATATATATATATATATATATACACACACACACACAGACACACACACACACACACACACAGATATAGAAATATAGATATGATACGCCTATATTCACACACACACACACACACACACACACACACACACACACACACATATATATATATTTACATACAGATATATATACATTTGAGAGTCGATTATCTGAACTAATTGGGACCTTGGGTAGTTCAGATAATCAAACATATAATTGAACTGGATAAAAAATTCTGGAAATGTTTTTGATGAACATTAAACAAGAAAAATAAAACAAATTTACTTTAAGTGGAAAATGGTACAGTATATATAATGTTTAGACATTTAGATTTTATGATTTTTTTCATCCACAAAAACCTTGGAAGGCTGTGTTCAGATAACTGATGTTTTGGATAATCGACTCTGTACTGTATATAAGTTCATAGGTTCATAGGTGTGTACTAGGCTAATGGCCCTGGAGCCTTTACAAGCCTAGCCCATAGGATTACCCTGGCATCATGCCACCTGATCTTAGTTCCCAGTGCCTCTGTCGACTGGAGCCACTTGAGTGATCCCCGGGGTGAATTTTCTACTTCCAATAAATTCATCAAGATTTCTCTTGAAGAGGGCCAGTGAGATGCTCTGCTTGACATGTATGGGAAGTCTATTCCAGAGCATGGGCAGTCTCTGGGTTATCAACCTGTCCCTCCAACATGTTCTGTTGATTGTGGTAATGAGGTTGAGGTCTCTGGGGTGTGTGGTGTGGAGGGATTGGGATTTCTTTAGATGCTGCATTTCTAACAGAGCTGGGTCAGACATGGCTTTGTAAGTCAAGCAGAGATCACCTCTAAGTAGGCGATATGAGACAGAGAATAGTTGGAGTTTTTTGAGTCTGTCCATATAGGACAAGTGTTTAAGGCCTAGGATCCTCTTTGTGAGGTACTTTTGCAGCCTCTCCAGTTGTTGCAGGTGTCTAGTGAAGTACATGCCAAAAGGGGTATTGTACTCGATGATTGGCTTAATGAGGGAAGAGTAGAGGGAGACAATGACCTCTTTCTTCCTGGATGCAAAACCCTTAGTAATGAGATGTGCCACATAGAAGGACTTTCTGACCACAGTGGCAATGTGGTCGTCAAAAGAGAGGCTGCTGTCAACCTGTGTTCCCAGATCTCTTATAACGCCTTCTGTGTTCAGTGGACTACCATCAATGTGGTAATTCATGGGAACTGGGTTTTTCCCAAAGGGGATGACGACACATTTTTTTGGCATTGAGCTTAAAACCATGGTTTTCACACCAGTCATTGGTCTCAGTGAGGCCTTTCTGTAGGATGTCAACATCACTTGGGGAGTTAATAATAGCTCCCAACATGCAATCGCCTGCAAACTTTGTCAGCCAGAGTCACTTTGTCTTGACCTGAACTTCAGAGAAGTAGATACCAAACAGGAGGGGACTCAGGACCGAACCCTGTGGGACTCCACTCGTGACTGGTCAGTAGTCTGAATTGGAATCAGCTACTTTCACACCATGGGTTCTATCTGTGATCCTGTTTGCAACCCACCTAGTGATATAGGGGTTGATGCCTAGCTTAGTGCGTTTTTCTAAGTTTCCTGAGTGGAGAATGGTATCAAAGGCCTTAGCCAGATCAAAGTAGGCTGTATGAACCACCTTGCCTTCATCCACAGCTCTGGTGAATGACTCAAAGAAGTTGACCAAGTTGAGCAGACATGATCTACCCTTCACAAAACCAAGCTGTGTGGGATCCAGAGTTTGGAGATTGCCTATATCCTTTATTAGGTCCGTGATGATGCGTTCCACAGCTTTGCATATCAGACTCGTCAGGCTAATGGGGCGATAATTCCCAGGGTCTGTAGTAACTCCTTCTTTGTGGAGAGGGATAACTGTAGCAGTGCGCCATTCGGTAGGGACAAAGCCTGAGGCGAGGCTGTGATTGAACAGAACACACATGTGAAATGCCAGTTCACTCTGTAGTTCACGTAGAACACAGCCAGGGATATTGTCAGGTACCATAGAAGCTGTATTCTTGGGCTTGGACAGTGCTGTTTTAACCTGTGCAGCAGTAATACTGGGTGCCTGGCAATCTACTGGTATTGTGATTGGTCCTTTCGGGGGAGAGAGGGATAAAGTTGGCACTGAATCTCTTGGCCAGTATATTGGCATATATATATATATATATATATATATATATATATATACACACACACACACACACACACATATAAACACACACGCACTCACAGACACAGACACACACACACACACACACACACACACACACACACACACACATACACGCACTCACAGACAAAAACACAGACACACACACAGACACACACACACACACACACACACACACACACACACACACACACACACACACACACACACACACACACACACACACACATGTGCACACACACTCGCGCACACACACACACACGCACGCACACATGCACACACAGACACTTTGTGGGATCATCAGTATAGCTATAGCATGTTTGTGAAGAAGGAGGAAACCACAGCACCAGGCAAATACCAACAAGGGCACAGGGACGACCCCAACCGAGTAAAGAACTGGACAACCACGATCTATGAGGCGACATTCGAACCTATGTGCCACCAAGCTTCCCTAACATGATTTTATTTTTCTTTTCTCAACTTTGTTTTGCATATTTTGCATATTTTAACAGCATATGTTTGTAAATAAAGGACTATATTTATAATTGATAAAATTTAATATTGAAGATTATCGAACAAGATTGCAAATATGAACAGCACAGTTGAAGTTTAGCTTCATTTTTGTTACCTTGGAGTGCTTGCTTAAACCATAGAGATAATTATTTATAAACTCAGTTTCCTACAGCCCCTACTGTACTTCACATCTTTTATTACAGGATCAATCATGTTACTAGTTCTATCTCCACAAACATAAACTGCAGAGTGCGGAAACACAAGCACACTGCTGCCCTTTATGCTTCAGGATTAGAAACCCAAAGAATGTTCATGTAATATACATCATTTCCTTCTATAGCTCACTGAAGATCAACGTTAGCTACACATTTACAGTCCCCTGTTTTTACCCACCTCTGCCCTATAAGACAACATGCACTGTTTGCAAACTCAAGTCCTACTGCCTATCACAGTATAACAAAATGAAGGACATCAGTACAGAGAAAGTAGATTTTTTTTCATCATTTAGAAAATTCTTACCTCCAACTTCATGATTCCTTGTTTCAGACCCACAAGCCACAGTATTTGGGAAGTGCTACAAGTACATGAAGAACAAGTAATCACAAAATATCAAGGTATAGTTGTTTTTGCGTACACAGACTAAAAGCTTTTTCAAAAGAACTTTTTGTAAGCTAAAATTCACTTCCTGTCTGCGTCTGAAATGGGTCCCTTCACTGTGTTGGTAGCCTGATTAATATTCATGATATAAAGCTGTGAAGGAGGTGGGGGGAAGGATTCTTTACATATTTAAAAAGATAGGCAGGCTCATCAGCTTTGTCCGTTCCCCTGCATGTAGCACACTGCTAGGACAGGCAAGGTTACTGTACGAATTTCTGATGCATGTTGTAGAACAAACCATCTTCCATTTTTCTACTGTTTGCATTTGAGTGTAATCTGTATTGACATATGTGTTGCATGCACACACATGCACACACACACACACACACACACACACACACACACACACACACACACACACACACACTTACATATATAGGAAGACAGATGTATGTTAGTAGTCACGTATCATGAGCTCTTCCAAGTAAAGTTAAACTAGTATATTACACAACAATTAAAAAATGAAATCTTTAGTATTTTTCCTAGAATGAGGCACAATTATAGTCACTGTTTATAGTAAAACATGAGGTACAATCATGTGGTAAGCTCCCTGGAGATACTATAACACATGATGTACAGTTATTTCTTTAACAACTGCTGATAATATAAACAGATTTTGATGACAGATAAGAATTGCCTGCCAGACAGTATTACGCACATTTCTGCTACCTTCTCTATTAGCTGAATTTTGTACATAACCAATAGCTTATGTATGTTTTCTTCTATGCAGCAAAATAAATGCTTTAGGCTTGTCCACTATTTTCTAAAAGTGAGTATTTTTGATGCTACCACCTCATTGTGCATATTCTTTCTATAAAACAAAAACACTTCGTTATATTTCTCTTGAGCCTTTCAAGCTATTTTATGTCCAGATTGTGTCCTGCTGTTCCATATCAGTTTACTAAAACAATGTGCTCTGCAGATTCCCTAGAGTTACTTAAATGGTGCTCTTATTTCTATTCTTTCCTCAGCCTTCAACCTAAAACAGTGTACAAGTTAAACCATTCTAGTCATTGTTTTATTTGATATCAAATGTAACTATATTTTACTGATGTCTTGCTCTTATGGTTTGCCAGTGTTTCCCTGTACTCACTGTATTTTGTCCCAGGTCATCTTTGAAAATGGGCATTGCTCAGTATGGCTAGTTTGGTCAACAAAATGTACATAAGACAAAATAAATAGTCTGTCCACATGTTGCTTCTGGTATAGGTTATAAAGAATTTCTATTAATTCCTCTGGTCTACATCCATCCTGCAGAAGCTCTCCTAGGAACAATGGAACAATATTAGGCAGGCCAGAGGCCCCGTAGGAAAACTAGCAAATATATACCTTTTACTTAAAAGTTCTTGCCACAGTTTTTGAGCATTAAAAGTGCTCATCTTCCAAATAGCTGAGGGCCTAACAAGACTTCCCTCTGGTAAATTTGTGTCTAACCATCCAGTTGTCAAGAATAGCCTTAAAGGTAACTAAGTATTTTTTGACCTGTACAATAAATTATTACAGAGGTTGGGTATATGCAGTATTACACACCTATTTCTCTAGTGGTTCTTATTTACTTGTTTGTGTTTAGTCCCTAGTGTAGGTGTTCTTATGGTCACTTGTTTTGTGAAAAAATAGGAGGTTGTAAAATAGGACTGGATCTTTCAAGGCTCAAAAAGTAAAACACAGGACATAGGTTAATGGTTCGCTACTGAATATAAGAATAATGTGCTATTTTTTTGGGATAGTTCAAAGGATTTAAGATCTTTATTTATTTATTTGCCTTATTTATTACATTTGTTAACCGGGTATGTTCGTCTGGGACAGGGTCCCATTTTCAGTGGAGACCCAGGGAGAAAACCTCCACTGTACTACACCACAACAAACAAGTCATAATATAAAGTAATCAATAGTACAAGAGATTGTTGACACCTTTCCATTTGAAGATGGTTTGTAACTATGTTCAAAATTGTTAAGTTTGCAACCAATGTCCCTCATTGAAACTATCACTGCCAGCCATTACAATAACAAAACTGGCGTGAACTACCCCACCATTAAAGCTACACTCAACTTTTCATCACCTAAAAACTCATTCACCAATAAGACAAAACGCTAGCCCTCCAACAAATGCTCCAGCCCTACACTAATAATCGTCTCCTCCACTCAACAAATAAATCTCATATATATATTTTCAAATCTAATAACAAGGTTGGAGACTCTCTTTACTCAAATTATATTTCCAAAACTTGGAACAGTCTCCCTCAATCAATCTTATCAACAGAAAACCTATTACACTTCAAGTCACTATTAAAGACCACTTGATCAAAAACTGGATATGTTCATGCCACAAATAAACAAACTTTTGTCCGCAAACTTTCATCCCCTCCTTCTCCTTAACCTTTTCTCTACATCAGACAATATAACCTGCTAACAACAACAACTACTACTTTCTAAAACTGACAGACAATCAGACAATTTGACAAGATAACTTATATGACAGCTGCTATACTAGAAAATACATATTATCAATGTAACTCACCTTAACTTTATGCTATTGTTAAATATCTTGTCTAATCTGTATACAGTATTGTTGCTGCTCAATAGTATTGCATTTGTTCCATGTTGTAAATTAATGTTTGATATACTGTATCTTTTTGTAAACATTCTGTGATGTTGTAAAGTATTATAGAGCTTTTCTCTTTGGACCTCCACTGAAAATGGGCTCTGTACCCAGTCAGACCTCCCCAATAAATAAATGTAAAATAAATATGCCAGGATATGTATATATAAAAGGGGGTACTGTATTCTGTAATGGGTGTGAATCTAAAATGAATATCATCTTCTTTCGGCTGTTCTCGTTAGGGGTCGCCACAGTGGATCACCTGTTTCCATTTCTTCCTGTCCTCTGCATCTTGCTCTGTCACACCAACCACCTGCATGTCCTCTCTCACCACATCCATAAACCTTATCTTAGGCCTTCCTCTTTTCCTGTTACCTGGTAGCTTCATCCTTAGCATCTTTTTCCCAATATACTCAGCATCCCTCTTCAGCACATGTCCAAACCAACGTAATCTTGCCTCTCTGGCTTTGTCTCCAAACCTTCCAACCTGGACTGACCCTCTAATATACTTATTCCTAATCCTGTCCACCCTCGTCACACCCAGTGCAAATCTTAACATCTTTAATGCTGCCACATCCAGCTCAAACTCCTGCCTTTTTGTCAATGCCACTGTCTCCAACCCATATAACATAGCTTGTCTCACTACCCTCTTGTAGACCTTCCCTTTCACTCTTACAGGTGCTCGTCTGTCACAAATCACTCCTGACACTCTTCTCCACCCACTCCAACCTGCCTGTACTCTCTTCTTCCCTCTCTTCCACACTCACCATTACTCTGAACTATTGACCCCAACCTGTCCACCCCATTGCAAATAAGAAAGGGCTCAGAGCTGATCCTTGATGTATCCCCACCACCACCTTAAATGCATCCGTCACTCCCACCGCAGACCTCACCGCTGTCACACTACCCTCGTACATATCCTGTACCACTCTTACATACTTCTCTGACACTCCTGACTTCCTCATACAATACCACAACTCCTCTCTAGGCACCCTGTCATATGCTTTCTCTAAGTCTACAAAAACACAATGCAACTCCTTCTGACATTCTCTGTACTTCTCCATCAACACTCTCAGAGCAAACATTGCATCTGTAATGCTATTTCCCGGCATGAAACCATACTGCTGCTCACTAATCATCACATCCCTTCTTAACCTAGCTTCCACTACTCTTTCCCATAACTTCATGCTGTAACTGATCAATTTAATCCCTCTGTAGTTACTACAGCTGTGCACATCACCCTTATTCTTACAAATCGGTACCAAAACACTTTTTCTCCATTCCTCAGGCATCCCTCTCACTTTCTAAGATTTCATTAAACAATCTGGTTAAAAACTCCGCTGCCATTTCACTTAAACACCTCCATGCTTCCACAGGTATGTCATCTGGGCCAACAGCCTTTCCATTCTTCATTCTCTTCATAGCTATCCTTACTTCCTCCTTGCTAATCCACTGTACTTCATGATTCACTATCCCTATATCATCCAACCTCTCATTCTCTTCATTCATCAACCCCTCAAAGTACTCTTTCCATCTCCTCAACACACTCTCCTCGCTTGTGAGTATATTTCACTCATTATCCTTTATCACCTTTACCTGCTGCACATCTTTCCTAGCTCAGTCCCTCTGTCTAGCCAATCGGTACAGGTCCTTTTCTCCCTCCTTAGTGTCCAACCTTTCATACAACTCTTCAAATGCCTTATACTTAGCCTTCGCCACCTCTCTCTTTGCCATGTACTCATCTCCTTATACTCCCGTCTACTTTCTTCATCTCTCTGACAATCCCACTTCTTCTTTGCCAACCTCTTTGCCTGTATACTCTTCTGTACTTCCTCATTCCACCACCATGTCTCCTTGTCATCCTTCCTCTGTCCCGATGTGATACCAAGCACCTTTCTAGCCGTTTCCCTTACTAGCTCTGCTGTAGTTACCCAGCTATTTGGTAACTCTTCACTGCCACCCAGTGCCTGTCTTAACTCATCCCTGAACTCCACCTCACAATTACCCTTTTTCAATTTCCACCATTTGATCCTTGGTGCTGCCCTCACACTCCTCCTCCTCTTCTTTATCACCAACATCATCCTACAAACCATCATCCTATGCTGCCTAACACTTTCTCCGGTCACCACTTTACAGTCTCCAATCTCCTTCAAACTGGCCCACCTAAATAAGATATAATCCACCTGTGTGCATCTTCCTCCACTCTTGTATGTCACCCTATGCTCCTCCCTCTTGTTAAAATACGTATTCACCACAGCCATGTCCATCCTTTTCGCAAAATCCACTACCATCTGACCTTCTGCATTCCTTTGTTTAACACCATACATACCCATCACTTCCTCATCCCCACTGTTTCCTTCACCAACATGCCCATTGAAATCTGCTCCAATCACCACTCTCTCAACCTTGGGCACAGTCATCACCACTTCATCCAATTCACTCCAAAATTTTTCTTTCTCATCCATTGCACACCCAACTTGTGGAGCATATGCACTAACAACATTTATCATTACACCATCAATTTCCAGCTTCATAAACATCACTCTATCTGACACTCCTTTCACCTCCAAAACACTATTCACATACTGTTCCTTCAGAATAACTCCTACGCCATTTCTCCTCCCATCCAAACCATGATAAAACAATTTGAACCCACCTCCGATACACCTAGCCTTACTCCCGTTCCATCTGGTCTCTTGCACACACAATATACCAAAATGAATAATAAAATAAATAAATAAATATGCCTGGATATGCATGTACAAAAGGGGGTACTGTATTCTGTAATGGGTGTAAATATAAAATAAATAATAAAATAAATAAATATGCCTGATTTGTATGGACAAAAGGGGGTACTGTATTGTAATGGGTGTGAAATAAAATAAATAATAAAATAAATAAATATGACTGGATTTGTACGTACAAAAGGGGGTACTGTATTCTGTAATGGGTGTAAATATAAAATAAATAATAAAATAAATAAATATGCCTGATTTGTACGGACAAAAGGGGGTACTGTATTGTAATGGGTGTGAAATAAAATAAATAATAAAATAAATAAATATGCCTGGATTTGTATGTATAAAAGGAGGTGCTGTATTCTGTAATGGGTGTGAATGTAAAATGAATAATAAAATAAATAAATATGCCTGGATATGTATGTACAAAAGGGGTATTGTATTCTGTAATGGGTGTGAATGTAAAATAAATAATAAAATAAATAAATATGCCTGGATTTGTATGTACAAAAGTGGGTACTATATTCTGTAATGAGTGTGAATGTAAAATAATTAATAAAATAAATAAATATGCCTGGATTTGTACGTACAGTAGGGGGTACTGTATTCTGTAATGGGTGTGAATGTAAAATAAATAATAAAGTAAATAAATATGCCTGGATTTGTAAGTTCAAAAGGGGGTACTGTATTCTGCAATAGGTGTGAATATAAAATAAATAATATAATAAATAAATATGCCTGGATTTGTATGTACAAAAGGGGGTAATGTACTCTGTAATGGGTGTGAATGTAAAATAAACAATAAAATAAAGAAATATGCCTGGATTTGTATGTAAAAAATGGGGTACTGCATTTTGTAATGGGTGTGAATGTAAAATAAATAATAAAATAAATAAATATGCCTGGATTTGTATGTACAAAATGGGGTACTGAATTCTGTAATGGGTGTGAATGTAAAATAAATAATGAAATAAATAAATATGCCTGGATTTGTATGTACAAAAGGGGATAATGTATTCTGTAATGGGTGTGAACGTAAAATAAATAATAAAATAAATAAATATGCCTCGATTTGTATGTACAAAATGGGGACATGTATTCTGTAATGGGCGTGAATGTAAAATAAATAATAAAATAAATAAATATGCCTAAATATGCAAGTACAAAAGGGGGTACTGTATTCTGTAATGAGTGTGAATGCAAAATAAATAATAAACTAAATAAATATGCCTGGATTTGTACGTGCAAAACAGGGTACTGTATTCTGTAATGGGTGTGAATGTAAAATAAATAATAAAATAAATAAATATGCCTGGATTTGTACATACAAAAGGGGGTACTGTATTCTGTAATGGGTGTGAATGTAAAATAAATAATAAAATAAATAAATATGCCTGGATTTGTACTTACTAAAGAGAGTGCTGTATTCTGTAATGGGTGTGAATGTAAAATATATAATAAAATAAACAAATATGCCTGGATTTGTATGTATAAAAAGGGATACTGTATTCTGTAATGGATGTGAATGTAAAATAAATAATAAAATAAATAAATATGCCTGGATTTGTATGTACAAAAAGGGGTACTGTATTCTGTAATGGGTGTGCATATAAAATAAATAATAAAATAAATAAATATGCCTGGATTTGTATGTAGAAAAGGGGGTACTGCATTTTGTAATGGCTGTGAATGTGAAATAAATAGTAAAATAAATAAATATGTCTGGATTTGTATGTATAAAAGGAGGTACTGTATTCTGTAATGGGTGTGAATGTAAAATGAATAATAAAATAAATAAATATGCCTGGATTTGTATTACAAAAGGGGTACTGTATTCTGTTATGGGTGTGAATGTAAAATAAATAATAAAATAAATAAATATGCCTGGATTTGTACATACTAAAGAGAGTGCTGTATTCTGTAATGGGTGTGAATGTAAAATATATAATAAAATAAACAAATATGCCTGGATTTGTATGTACAAAAAGGGTTACTGTATTCTGTAATGGATGTGAATGTAAAATAAATAATAAAATAAATAAATATGCCTAGATTTGTATGTACAAAAAGGGGTACTGTATTCTGTAATGGGTGTGCATATAAAATAAATAATAAAATAAATAAATATGCCTGGATTTGTATGTAGAAAAGGGGGTACTGCATTTTGTAATGGCTGTGAATGTGAAATAAATAGTAAAATAAATAAATATGTCTGGATTTGTATGTATAAAAGGAGGTACTGTATTCTGTAATGGGTGTGAATGTAAAATGAATAATAAAATAAATAAATATGCCTGGATATGTATGTACAAAAGGGGGTACTGCATTTTGTAATGGCTGTGAATGTGAAATAAATAGTAAAATAAATAAATATGTCTGGATTTGTATGTATAAAAGGAGGTACTGTATTCTGTAATGGGTGTGAATGTAAAATGAATAATAAAATAAATAAATATGCCTGGATTTGTACGTACAAAAGGGGGTACTGTATTCTGTTATGGGTGTGAATGTAAAATAAATAATAAAATAAATAAATATGCCTGGATTTGTACTTACTAAAGAGAGTGCTGTATTCTGTAATGGGTGTGAATGTAAAATATATAATAAAATAAACAAATATGCCTGGATTTGTATGTACAAAAAGGGTTACTGTATTCTGTAATGGATGTGAATGTAAAATAAATAATAAAATAAATAAATATGCCTAGATTTGTATGTACAAAAAGGGGTACTGTATTCTGTAATGGGTGTGCATATAAAATAAATAATAAAATAAATAAATATGCCTGGATTTGTATGTAGAAAAGGGGGTACTGCATTTTGTAATGGCTGTGAATGTGAAATAAATAGTAAAATAAATAAATATGTCTGGATTTGTATGTATAAAAGGAGGTACTGTATTCTGTAATGGGTGTGAATGTAAAATGAATAATAAAATAAATAAATATGCCTGGATTTGTACGTACAAAAGGGGGTAATGTATTCTGTTATGGGTGTGAATGTAAAATGAATAATAAAATAAATAAATATGCCTAGATTTGTACATACAAAAGGGGGTACTGTATTCTGTTATGGGTGTGAATGTAAAATAAATAATAAAATAAATAAATATGCCTGGATTTGTAAGTACAAAAGGGGGTACTGTATTCTGTAATGGGTGTGAATATAAAATAAATAGTAAAATAATTAAATATACCTGGATTTGTATGTGCAAAAGTGGGTAATGTATTCTGTAATGGGTGTAAATGTAAAATAAATAATAAAATAAAGAAATATGCTTGGATTTGTATGTAGAAAAGAGGGTACTGCATTTTGCAATGGGTGTGAATGTAAAATATATAACAAAATAAACAAATATGCTGGATTTGTATGTACAAAATAGGGTACTGTATTCTGTAATGGGTGTGAATGTAAAATAAATAATAAAATAAAAAAATATGCCTATATATGCAAGTACAAAATGGGGTACTGTATTCTGTAATGAGTGTGAATGTAAAATAAATAATAAAATAAATAAATATGCCTGGATTTGTACGTACAAAACAGGGTACTGTATTCTGTAATGGGTGTGAATGTAAAATGAATAATAAAATAAATAAATACGCCTGGATTTGTATGTACAAAAAGGGGTGCTGTATTCTCTAATGGGTGTGAATGTAAAATAAATAATAAAATACATAAATATGCCTGGATTTGTATGTACAAAAGAGGGTGCTGTATTCTGTAATGGATGTGAATGTAAAATAAATAATAAATTAAACAAATATGCCTGGATTTGTATGTACAAAAGGGGTATTGTATTCTGTAATGGGTGAGAATGTAAATTAAATACTAAAATAAATAAATATGCCTGGATTTGTATGTAGAAAAAGGGGTACTGTATTCTGTAATGGGTGTGAATATAAAATAAATAATAAAATAAATAAATATGCCTGGATTTGTATGTAGAAAAGGGGGTCATGTATTCTGTAATGGGTGTGAATGTAAAATAAATAATAAAATAAATAAATATGCCTGGATTTGTATGTACAAAATGGGGTACTGTATTCTGTAATGGGTGTGAATGTAATATAAATAATAAAATAAATAAATATGCCTAAATATGCAAGTACAAAAGAGGGTACTGTACTCTGTAATGAGTGTGAATGTAAAATAAGCAATAAAATACATGAATATGCCTGGATTTGTATGTACAAAAAGGGGTACTGTATTCTGTTATGGGTGTGAATATAAAATAAATAATAAAATAAATAAATATGCCTGGATTTGTATGTACAAAAAGGGGTAATGTATTCTGTAATGGGTGTGAATGTAAAATAAATAATAATATAAAGAAATATGCCTGGTTTTGTATGTAGAAAAGGGGGTACTGCATTTTGTAATGGGTATGAATGTAAAAAAAAATAATAAAATAAATAAATATGCCTGGATTTGTATGTACAAAAGGGGGTACTGTATTCTGTAATGGGTGTGAATGTAAAATAAATAATAAAATAAATAAATATGCCTAAATATGCAAGTACAAAAGGGGGTACTGTATTCTGTAATGAGTGTGAATGTAAAATAAATAATAAAATAAATAAATATGCCTGGATTTGTAGGTACAAAATGGGGTACTGTATTCTGTAATGGGTGTGAATGTAAAATAAATAATAAAATAAATAAATATGCCTGGATTTGTACGTACAAAAGGGGGTGCTGTATTCTGTAATGGGTGTGAATGTAAAATAAATAATAAAATAAATAAATATGCCTGGATTTGTAAGTACAAAAGGGGGTACTGTATTCTGTAAGGGGTGTGAATATAAAATAAATAACAAAATAAATATATATGCCTGGATTTGCATGTACAAAAGGGGGTAACATATTCTGTAATGGGTTTGAATGTAAAATTAACAATAAAATAAAGAAATATGCCTGGATTTGTATGTAGAAAAGGGGGTACTGCATTTTGTAATGGGTGTGAATGTAAAATAAATAATAAAATAAATAAATATGCCTGGATTTATATGTACAAAATGGGGTACTGTATTCTGTAATGGGTGTGAATGTAAAATAAATAATAAAATAAATAAATATGCTTAAATATGCAAGTACAAAAGGGGGTACTGTATTCTGTAATGAGTGTGAATGTAAAATAAATAATAAAATAAATAAATATGCCTGGATTTGTACGTACAAAACAGGTACTGTATTCTGTAATGGGTGTGAATGTAAAATAAATAATAAAAAAATATTTCTGGATTTGTACGTACAAAAGGGGGTACTGTATTCTGTAATGGGTGTGAATGTAAAATAAATAATAAAATAAATAAATATGCCTGGATATGTATGTACAAAAGGGGTACTATATTCTGTAATGAGTATGAATGTAAAATAAATAAATAAATATGCCTGGATTTGTATGTACAAAAGGGGGTACTTTATTCCGTAATGGGTGTGAATGTAAAATAAATAATCAAATAAATAAATATGCCAGGATATGTATGTAGAAAAGGAGATACTGTATCCTATAATGGGTGTGAATGTAAAATAAATAATAAAATAATTAAATATGCCTGGGTTTGTATGTACAAAAGGGGTAGTGTATTCTGTAATGTGTGTGAATGTAAAATAAATAATAAAATAAATAAATATGCCTGGATTTGTACGTACAAAAGGGATTACTGTATTCTGTAATGGATGTGAATGTAAAATAAATAATAAAATAAATAGATATGCCTGGATATGTATGTATTAAAGGGGGTACTGTATTCTGTAATGGGTGTTAATGTAAAATAAATAATAAAATAAATAAATATGCCTGGATATGCATGTACAAAAGGGGGTACTGCATTCTGTAATGGGTGTGAATTTAAAATAAATAATAAAATAAATATGCCTGGATTTGTACGTACAAAAGGGGGTACTGTATTCTGTAATGGGTGTGAAAAGGGAAGAGTGCAGCAATAAGATGACTTCCTTGTATCTTGAGGAAATTCCCTTGAAAGTTAAGTGGGACAGGCAGAAGGATTTCCTGGAAACACGATGACTGAATCAGAGAGTGAGAGAGATGTCCTTGTAAATACTCTTTAACTTTATCTGTCTTATGTGGAGTAGCATTTATAACTTAAAAGGTCAGAAGAGAGAGAATTTGCCAAATGCTACTATGCTGTACTTTTCTGCATTTAGCATGAAGCATTTTATACTGAGTATGTGCCTATTCAAACCCTTGCTGTAGCTGTTTATATTAGCAGACTTGGTCAACCATATTTCTAAGATTTTTTGGTTTGGAAGTCTCCAAAATAAATGCCAAAGAAGTGAAAGCCAAACACAGAATCCCATTGTACCCCACCTGTTAAAATTTTACATTCAGGGAGTGCCATCAGCTTTCACAGTGTATGAGCTGTCAGTTATCCAATTTGTAATCCAACAAACAATTATGGAGGGCTTTACATTAATAAATTTACACCAAAGTAATACCACTTTTTCTCCATTACATCACTTTGGTTTTGTGATTCACAAGGATCAGTTCCAGATTTAGCCCAGGAAATTATTTTTATTTTATTTTTTTAGTGTGACACTGCCAACCCAACTATCTGAATTTGGTACATAGCTCTATATCATTTGTGAATACCAGCATAATGCAATTGCTTGGGTTAACAAATGTATTAGAAATATATGTTATGTGTATATTAAACTACTGATACAGAACCATATGTTATCTACTGAGCTTCAAGGATGTGTCCACAGTGTACCCTACTGAAAAAGAACAGAAATGTATATAAACTATATACCTGTGCAAATGTATGCTTTAATAGTAGAAGCTGGAAGATACAGAGTTAACTCACAAAACCTCAAGTAAATAAATTGAAACTAAAGTGTTTTTACAATTGTGTTAACCCTCCTGTGAAGCAGATGCAATGTATAGAGCTAGAGGTTTTTCTATCGTGTGGAAATATAAATAATTACTAGGTTTCAAATGTAAATGTATTTAATTATTTTATGATTTCTGTGTTCTGCAAACTTCTGAGAGATATGTACTTCTAACACAGAGGTGTTAGTATCTGTTTGCCTGGGAAATGAAGGCAGGTGGCAAAGAGTGATGTCATCAAGATGACCCAGCAGTAATGTTTTGATATTAATTTAAGAACTCTATCAGAGAGAAAGAGAGTGGCATTTTGTATCTCATCTTGGGCCTGGAAACATTCATTCATCAGCACTTGCCTTGCTAATAGTAAGTAACTAGGATACAGTGATATCTCTTAGATATAGATAGGAAGACAGTGAAAATTAGTTTAGATGTTTTCTGTATTTATTTGAGACTGTCCTGAAATGTCGTTTTAACATCATTCTGGACTCTGCAGTTACTGTGTTGATTGAGTATTGTCTTGTTCTTTCATTATTTATTATTAAATATATTTAAACCTTTTAATTATGGCTGGTTTGTTTAGATATATTTAAGCTCTTAGCGTACTTGCATATGTATTTAGTGGTACGGTATAGGCCACTTCTAAACAGCCTTTCGAGTCTTGGTTACACTTACCATTTGGATAATAGTAGCATTACACAGTAGGATTGGTCACCCTTTGTAAGGGCCTAAAGTAGCTGATAAGAGGTGGCTGGTGGCAATGGTAGTCTGAGCAGAAGGGGGCATAGCTAGTAAACCTGTGCCAGTCTTTCCCATGTGTGTGTGTGTGTGCATATCAATCAAATCCCAAAGTAAGTGTGTGTGTGTGTGTGTGTGTGTGTGTGTGTGTGTGTGTGTGTGTGTGTGTGTGTGTGTGTGTGTGCACGTGTGTCAGCTACTTGGGCAGGGACACAAAACACTGGTTAGATGGTGCTGGAGGTCTTAGCTTGAACACTTAGCTGAGATTTCAACCCTATACCTGTGCCAGTGGAGAGTCTTATTGGGGATCTGGAGAAAGAGGGAGAAATCAGCCCCAGACTGACTGTGATCTCTGTGTGCTCTTAAGGGAAATTGTACTTTACTGTGTGTGTACTTGTCATCCTTCCATTGTGTACATCCCTCACTGTTGCCAGTGGTGAGGACTGAGGCTCCTTGATTACTGGGCCAGTGCAGAGGTGTCACATAGAGCTTGAACTCTGCATTTTCTGGACAAAAGAATATTATTTACTGTACCACTGCAGTGTGGTATTACAGGATGTTTTACAGCTGTCTATACACAGGGATAATGACGTGTTACTTACTGCAGACACCTCTACTTATGCATGTCAACATTCTGCTTGCCTTCTTCAACTCACATCACACTGACTACTTACCTTTAAATCACCTATATGTGCACCCATAGAGTCATTTTCTACTAGTGCAACTACTGTTTTCTTCCCAGTTGCATTCTTATTTTGCAGGTATTCCCTCAGGCCTATTGTTTTTTATTTTTACACTAAATTTAATCTGACATGTTTTACTCAATACATCCAGTCATGTCAACATCTTTTCTGTGCTTTCTTATGTATCAGCATCATATATTTTTGCATCATTACAAGAAACATTCTTTGCCCTTCTGTTATTCTGCAGTGGCACATTTATGGATATTGAAATGGTAGAGGACACTTCTGAAGCATCATGTTTCCCAGATGCCATTCCTTTATAAATTAAATAAGACACTGTAAACAAATAATTGTTCCAGAATACTATTTTGTAAGTGTTGATGCCTAAAAAAAAATTTACATTCAAAGTAAAGATGAAAATTAAAATATTTGAGTTTGCATACCTGAACATTCTAATGGACCACTTGACAACTATGTCAAAGATGGACATTGACTCTGTGCAAGGAGTCTCAGACAACTCTATTCAAGAGAACTTAAGAACAGCTTTTGAGATGATTCCTTGTTAGTAAAGAAAGTGAGTGTAAAAGCAGATGATTTTGTGTCCAGTACAATAAGTTATAACACAGAAGTAGATAGTTTCTTACTGATCACTCAGATTCAACAGGTACATTGCAGAAGGACAACAAATTGTTAAAAGACTGACTAGAAGAGTTGCAACAAAAGGCAGAGCTGCTGAAAGAAAAGCAGATGAATGTGGAGGATATCCATATAGTTTGGGGTGTCTGATAGAGCACGTAAGATAAGTATCCATATAGGTGGGGTGTCCAAGAGACTGGAAGACCAAGATTGTGTTCTATTTGTTCAGCAACATCTAATAAGATGACCAGAGCTCCCAGAGAGTGAATAAGAATTGAAGATCCCACAGAAAGTTTATGCTTGATGCTGCTATGTTCTACAGAAGATCATGACATTGATTAGTCATCATCATCATCTTCATCATCGTAAGCCCCCCTTTTCCTATTTTTTCTACATGGGGTCAGGATATCGTGTTAACTGTTGCCAACTCTCTCGATTCAGTGCCACACTCCTGCCTTCTTCAGCACTCATGCCTGACTGTCTCAGATCTTCTTTCACACAATCCATCCAACTCTTTGCTGGACGTCCTCGCTTTCTCTTACCTTCTTCCTGTCTGTCCCAAATCTTCCTCACCAGATTGTCTTCTGATTTTCTACACGTGTCCAACCCCCCCATAACATGTTCTCTCAGATCTTTTCTGCAATTGGAGCTACTTTGGCTTCTGCTTTTATGTCCTCATTTCTTCGCCTGTGCCACAGTGTGTATCCTACCACCTTTCTCAGGCACTTCATTTCCATCACCTCTAGCTTCTTCAACTGTTCTGCCTTTACTGCTCATGTTTCTGTACCATACAGTAGTACTGGTTGCACCACTGTCTCATACACCTTACTTTTCCGCTTCTTTGGCATTCTTCTGTCATAGACTACACCTAATACTCTATGCCAGTTGGCTGCAGCCCCTCTGATTCTAGCTTTGACCTCTTCATTCAGACTACCCTTCTCCTCAACCACCTCTCCCAGATACTTGAAGCTGTTTACCTGTTCCACTATATTCCCTTCTATCTCTGTTCTCAGCTTCTTCTGATTTTCCCAGTTTGCTGCCATTACCACCATCTTATCTCTGCTTAGTTTCATCCCATGTGCTTTCAGATTTGCATTCCATTCTCCTGTCTTTTGCTGAAGTTTTAGCTCAGAGTCTGCTTGTACTGGCACATCGTCTGCATACATCAGCTTTGTTGATCTGTTCCCTCCAACCTGTTTGCTAATGTAGTCCATCACCAGTATGAATAACAGTGGGCTCAGAGCTGAACTCTGATGTACACCACTCCCACTGGGAACCATAGGATTGGTCACCCTTTCTAAGGGCCTAAAGTAGCTGATAAGAGGTGGCAGTGATAACTACCTTATAGTCTGGGTAGAAGGAGGCATAGCTAGTAAACCTGTGCCAGCCTTTCCCAGGAGATGTCTGCACTAAAAGAGAAGATTGTTTCAAGTGTAATATGCAGACCTGTAAAAATATGTAAAGTTAAGGACCACTGGGCCTTTTTTGAACATGGTTATTTTATGCAGAAAATCAGCAAGATAGACAAGTCCTTCCCATTGATGAGACAGTTCAGGCAAAGAATAATTTACTACGGACTCCTGTATTCTGTTTATTAAAAGCTGTTCTTAATGTCTGAGCAACAGACCATTACAAATCAAGGGAGAGCCCTGAAGTTTATGAAATTACAAAGCACTGAAAGCTCTGAATAGTCTAGTATCAATCACCATGAGAAACATTTCAGTAGGACTGAAGTAGCACCATTTCAAATACAAGGAAGAAATCGTGACTGTACACCATTTCTGAATTTTAGGCAGAAATACCCAGAGCTGCATTAAGGTGGTTTTGATCTGCCTATTTTTTTTAAGTGAGATGTATGGAATGGAATGAAAAGGCTGCTAAATCACCGATTCTGCTGGACAGAGTGTTGAGAAAATGAGCTGGGATATCATGTGATAAAACTAGACCATCTGCTGAAACTTGTAAGCTATTGACCAGACACCTGCTGCAGCTTGAAAGGACTGAAAGAACTCCAGCTCTATTCAGTCTCTATGCTGTGGAACAAATGTTCAAGAGGAATCTTGACCAATGGATGGGATTGCAGAGATACCCAGGGAGGGATTTCAGTGTCACTGCTTGACAGAGGCACAGCAAAATGATGATAGGCTTTTATTCAGACTAAAGGGGGGTAAAAAAAAGCCACATAACTATGGGCTAGGCTTATAAATGCCCTTGGGCAGATAGCCTAGTATGAACCTATGAACCTATGAACCTATTAGTTGAATTTTTTTAAATCAGTATGATTTGCTTAGGTTGGAGAGGGAAAAGAGAAAGGGAGGGATGCAGAAGTTACAACACAATGCTAGATATTATGTTATTACTGTTGGCTGCCCAAACATAAATGGTAAGAATGCACACAAAATGAAAATCCAATGAATGTCTTTGATGCCAAAGTGTCACCAATAAGTGCATGAAAACCTCCTCAGTGATATAAAAATGGAAACTTTATTCCATAATACATAAAATTTGAGTTAAAAAGTTAAGCGCTTTCACCCACTACATTGTGGGCTTCTTCAGAACACCATTGACAAAATCTATACGGCTTAAATTCAAAAGTTGGTGACAAAAGAAACTTTATCATTTAAAGCCGTATACACATACTATTCATCAACATAGAAATAAATTCATTTATATTGTATGTATACTACTTTATACTCATTTTATATCTAATGTATTCAATAAGTAAATACAATATTGCTAAAAAATCATTAAAAGGACTCCTTAAAAAATGTATATGAATAAAAATAACATTTCTCCTCCACATACATATAAATGCCTTAAACATTATATAACCAACCAGCATTATTTAAAATGTACTAAATGCATTGTATGTCAACATTATTTTCTTGAAAAAAATCATAATGTACAGGGCCACTCTACCTTGATTTATTAATATCAACAAATAAAATACTATAACCTAATTATTACATATGTTAAATCTTCCATCATGTATGGTCTACTGAATGTATAACTGAAAAAATAATTTAAGCAGTTATGTTTGTTAATTTATCGTGTTATTAAACATGAGAAGTGTTGCTACCTATAACCATGGATATTGTTCAAATCAATACCCCTCAGTGTTTACCTATTCCATCTCCAAAATAGGTTTACAGGAAATATGGTCGTTGAGTCCCGGTGATGTGGTTGCATCTAAATACAATTGCCACCAAACTTCGTTGAACCCCAAGAGAGTTTTATAATCTCCCCCCCAGGGTCCACTTTGATGATATCTAATATGGCAAATTTAAATTCATGTGTCTCTCCCACCATCTCAATGTGTCTATATAAGGCACTAGTGGTGTCCTTCCTCCTAATACTATAAATATGGTCATATATACATTTTCTAAAGCATCTCTCAGTTTTTCCTATATAATAACTCACACATTTAGTGCACTTCACCAAACATATGAGCATTTTGGTATTGCAGTTACCATATTTGAATCTCACTGTAATGTGGGACCCATTCTCTATTTTTCTTTTTTCTTTTTCTAAGATGTACATACATTGATTACAAGTCCCACATTTTATGGTGCGTTTCCTATTGTCTTTATAGGCTCCCATTACTCGTGTTGTTTGATTGGATTGTTCCAAATAACGTTTAATATTATGTCCCATCTTGTAGACAAATCTCAGTTTTGCTCCTATGATATCTGTCAATGTTGAATCCCCCAGCATCAAATACCAATATTATTTTATTATAATTCCAGTTTGGTGACTGGGGAGGTCCAGTGGGTTAAAGAGCCCGTTTTCAGTGGAGGCCTGGGGAGAAAAGCTCCTTTATACAATGTTACAAGACATAATGATCATGCAAGTAAGAAATACAAATAAAATACAAAGATAAATTTGATTTACATACAAAGGGTTGAATTTCCAAACAGCAAATAGAATGCAGTCAAGTAGGTAGTCTTTCAATTAAGTAACTCAGAAGTTAAAGAAAAGAGTCCTGGAGGATGATAGGCAATAAGCATAGGGTTGGATGTAGATATTATTTACATTAACAATGTATAACTATGAGAGAAATTTGGAAGGTATGAAGGTTAGCCAGGAGAGAAGGAAGAGGGGAGCTTGGGAGGTATAGAGTGAAGTGTACAGCTAATATTTGGTTAATATATTAATTACTTGTCCTACCTCCGGATTAAACATAAGTATACAAGATCTCTGATATCGGACATTATCATAGTCATTATTTCTCCCTTTATCCTGTACAAATCTGTTAATATTTCCTGATCCCAATAAGGGTTTAAATTTATTCCCCCATTCCTGTATAATATATTGTCCTACATTTTGCATCATGTCTAATGGATAACCACTCTCTTGGAACAAACTGGTTATGAATGTAATTTCTTCAACCATTTCATTGTAGTGGGAAGTCATACATGCAGCATGTATACATCACCCTTTAAAGATGTTATATTTAACCTTCTCTGGATGACAACTCCCATATTCAAGGTAGTCATTGGAAAATGTACTCTTACGGTGGATACGAGATTTAAATCCTCCTTCCTGACTATAGATGTACGTGTCAGGATATGCTATACCCTGGTAGTTGTGAGAATGTGTAAATTTGAGGAATTCACTACTATTATCGAGAAATTTGATAAAGCTATCGAACTTCTCAACACTATCATCCCATAAAATGTAAATGTCGTCCAGAAATCTTGAATAGTGCTTGACACTTTTATAGTATACACTGGGGAAAAATGTAGTATCTTTCCAATCAAGCATTACCAGGTTCGCAAAGATGGGAGTACATGCAGCGCCCATTGCTACTCCCCTGGTCTGGCGAAAATGTTCTCCTTCGAAATAAATGTAGTTGTTGTCAAGCACTATGGACATACATTCCATGATCAAACACACATTCTCCCAATCTAAATTTGTATGTTTCATGATGCTGTTGCATGACGCATCCAATCCAGCTTGTTTAGGGATACATGAAAAAAGATGAATGACATCTATGGACTCAATGACCATATTTCCTGTAAACCTATTTTGGAAATGGAATAGGTAAACACTGAGGGGTATTGATTCGAACAGTATCCATGGTTATAGGTAGCGACACTTCTCATGTTTAATAACATGATAAATTAACAAACATAACTACTTAAATTATTTTTTCAGTTAGACATTCAGTAGACCATACATGATGGAAGATTTAACATATGTAATAATTAGGTTATAGTATTTTATTTGTTGATATTAATAAATCGAGGTAGAGTGGCCCTGTACATTATGATTTTTCAAGAAAATAATGTTGACATACAATGCATTTAGTACATTTTAAATAATGCTGGTTGGTTATATAATGTTTAAGGCATTTATATGTATGTGGAGGAGAAATGTTATTTTTATTCATATACGTTTTTTAAGGAGTCCTTTTAATGATTTTTTTAGGAATATTGTATTTACTTATTGAATACATTAGATATAAAATGAGTATAAAGTAGTATACATACAATATAAATGAATTTATTTCTATGTTGATAAATAGCATGTGTATACGGCTTTAATAATAAAGTTTCTTTTGTCGCCAACTTTTGAATTTAAGATGTAGAGATTTTGTAAATGGTGTTCTGAAGAAGCCCACAATGTAGTGAGTGAAAGTGCTTAACTTTTTAACTCAAATTTTATGTATTATGGAATAAAGTTTCCATTTTTATATCACTGAGGAGGTTTTTGTGCACTTATTGGTGACACCTTGGCATCAAAGACATTCGTTGGATTTTCATTTTGTGTGCATTCTGTTGTTGCCAGCCATGGAAGTCATTGCTGACAATTTACCTCTAAACAATGAAGCAGAGAGAGATGATCTTGCTAAATTGCGAGTAGAGGTTGCTTCCTTAAAAGGGAAAGTAAGCCGGCTTTTGGAACTGTTCTCGGGTTTTACACGGACAGGTGTAAAATTGGATGGATTTGTAGTTTTGAATGGTAACGAAAAAGAACATTTAACAGCTGGTCATTTCAATAGTGGTAACATAGCTAATGATGTTATACGGAAGGTAGAGGGTATGATGAACTTTGGAACTGACCCCAATGACAACAGGAGTATAACATTTCATTTAAGAAGTAACAGTGAAGCAAACAATAGCTTTGGCATTCCCAATGGACAGGGAACGGGGGTTAGGAGAAGCCCCATTGACATGGTGAATGACTCAGATGTTACTGAACCACTGAACAGCAGCAAGATAAACATAACCAATTTTACCTTCGATTTTTCACTGTATGATGTGGATGAAGAGGCGAAACATATGGGCACCAAACCGAAGAGAGTTCCACCATTAAAAACTTACTCGACGGCTACAGGCAATATGTTTCAACAAGAAAAAGGTGCTGTTCATTTAAATGCACATCCTAATGTTAATTCAGATGGACTTGGTAAAGGAACCAAGGACGTGCATTTAAACAAGTTCTTAACTACCAACTGTAATTTTGACAAAATTTTACAGAGTCAGGAAGGTAATTTTCTTCCAAAAGTGACAATGTAGGAACTTTGAAAGATATGATATATTTGTTGGGAAAGAAATTAAACAGAATTAATGGATTGAGAGTGGATAATGCATATTTGCACAAATGTTTAACTATGAAAATTGTTCCCATGGTTTTAAGATTTTTCAAAGTACCCATTGGGACAGATATTACAGATACAAGTATTACAGAGTTTAATCAATTTTTTAATGAATGTGGTTTTAATTTTATGAGACTAATTATAAAACAATGATGAGAAACTTTGTAAACTGATACAAGAAAAGGAAACTTTAAACAGTAGAATAATCAATGATTTGTTATTTTCTGAGTGGGAGAGATTATATATAAAACAATTTGTGGTCGCAGAAAAAAGGATACATAATATTAGTAAAAGGAAGCATAAAAAGATTTTAAGAGATGTTGAGCAATATAGAAAGGGTCAGGCATACAAATGGGATATAGAGAAAAGAAGTGAAATGTATATAAACAACGTCCATAGTAGAGAAAACATAGCAAGAAAATTTCAGGGCAATACATACTATCAGGACAGTGATTCACATTTTCAGAGGGAGGTAGTCCAATAGGGGCAACCATACATAAACAGGGAACAAACGGACAGACCACAGAAACAGTATTACAAAAAAACAAGCAGAAATATTGGGGGAAGGACAAACAGTGGCATTAAATAGTGAATTTGATAACTACAAGCATGAGAACAGCATTGTAGTAAACAGTAATATTCACATTTGTAACAATTTTAAAATTTACAATTATTCCAGCTCACAGATATATATTTCACTCTTCAAGTTGGTAGCTAAGGGAATGAAATATATACCGAACCCCTTATTTGATTTGGTAGACTGTTTGTGTGAGATTAAAACATTTGTTAGAAAAATCAACCTTGCTATTATGTTTATGGACAGTCACAAGGTACCTCAAAAAGAAAATTTAGATTGTACTATAAAGAAAAAAAGTACTTTTATACCCCCGAGCCATCCATACGTAGACATATATGAGAAGATAGTGACGAGGGAGATTTATCAACTGTACTATAAGGTAAAAAATAATAAATCAGAAAGTAATTTAACTGAAGATGAAATCAAAACCCTGAGAGTTCTACAAAGGGATAATAATATACGAATGATGAAACCGGACAAAGGGGGGGTGGTTATATATGATAACATCAAATATATTAAAAAAATGTATGATATTTTACATCTTTCGGGAAATTATGAATCCATCTCAATTAATGAGATTAACATAGCTTATCAGTGAATAGATTCATATATAGAGAAATTTCATATTGAAGGTAGAATTACAGAAGAAGTATACAACTGTTTGAAAGTAAGATTTCCCAGACTAGCCACATTAGTGAGTATACCCAAAGTTCACAAAAACATCCAGGACCCACTTTTCTGACCAGTTGTTTCTGGCAGTAAGTCAAAAACTTACCATTTGGGCAAAATAATAGACATCTGGTTAAAACATATATATAATAAGGTAACGCATATGGTGAAGGACTCTTGGGAGTTCTTAAGCAATTATCCGGTAGATGAATGGAAAGAAGGGCTCATGTTTGTAACCATAGATGTCATTCATCTTTTTTCATGTATCCCTAAACAAGCTGGATTGGATGCATCATGCAACAGCATCATGAAACATACAAATTTAGATTGGGAGAATGTGTGTTTGATCATGGAATGTATGTCCATAGTGCTTGACAACAACTACATTTATTTCGAAGGAGAACATTTTCACCAGACCAGGGGAGTAGCAATGGGCACTGCATGTGCTCCCATCTTTGCGAACCTGGTAATGCTTGATTGGGAAGATACTACATTGTTCCCCAATGTATACTATAAAAGTGTCAAGCACTGTTCAAGATTTCTGGACGGCATTTACATTTTATGGGATGATATGAGAGTGTTGAGAAGTTCGATAGCTTTATCAAATTTCTCGATAATAGTAGTGAATTCCTCAAATTTACACATTCTCACAACTACCAGGGTATAGCATATCCTGACACGTACATCTATAGTCAGGAAGGAGGATTTAAATCTCGTATCCACCGTAAGAGTACATTTTCCAATGACTACCTTGAATATGGGAGTTGTCATCCAGAGAAGGTTAAATATAACATCTTTAAAGGGTGATGTATACATGCTGCATGTATGACTTCCCACTACAATGAAATGGTTGAAGAAATTACATTCATAACCAGTTTGTTCCAAGAGAGAGGTTATCCGTTAGACATGATGCAAAATGTAGGACTATATATTATACAGGAATGGGGGAATAAATTTAACCCTTATTGGGATCAGGAAATGCTAACAGATTTGTACAGGATAAAGGGAGAAATAATGACTATGATAATGTCCGATATCAGAGATCTTGTATACTTATGTTTAATCCGGAAGTAGGACAAGTAATTAATATATTAACCAAATATTAACTGCACACTTCACTCTATACCTCCCAAGCTCCCCTCTTCCTTCTCTCCTGGCTAACCTTCATACCTTCCAAATTTCTCTCATAGTTATACATTGTTAATGTAAATAATATCTACATCCAACCCTATGCTTATTGCCTATCATCCTCCAGGACACTTTTCTTTAACTTCCGAGTTGCTTAATTGAAAGACTACCTACTTGACTGCATTCTATTTGCTGTTTGGAAATTCAACCCTTTGTATGTAAATCAAATTTATCTTTGTATTTTATTTGTATTTCTTACTTGCATGATCATTATGTCTTGTAACATTGTATAATGGAGCTTTTCTCCCCAGGCCTCCACTGAAAACGGGCTCTTTAACCCAGTGGACCTCCCCAGTCACCAAACTGGAATTATAATAAAATAATATTGGTATTTGATGCTGGGGGATTCAACATTGACAGATATCATAGGAGCAAAACCGAGATTTGTCTACAAGATGGGACATAATATTAAACGTTATTTGGAACAATCCAATCAAACAACACGAGTAATGGGAGCCTATAAAGACAATAGAAAACGCACCATAAAATGTGGGACTTGTAATCAATGTATGTACATCTTAGAAAAAGAAAAAAGAAACATAGAGAATGGGTCCCACATTACAGTCAGATTCAAATATGGTAACTGCAATACCAAAATGCTCATATGTATGGTGAAGTGCACTAAATGTGTGAGTTATTATATAGGAAAAACTGAGAGATGCTTTAGAAAATGTATATATGACCATATTTATAGTATTAGGAGGAAGGACACCACTAGTGCCTTATATAGACACATTGAGATGGTAGGAGAGACACATGAATTTAAATTTGCCATATTAGATATCATCAAAGTGGACCCTGGGGGGGAGATTATAAAACTCTCTTGGGGTTCAATGAAGTTTGGTGGAAATTGTATTTAGATGCAACCACATCACTGGGACTCAACAACCATATTTCCTGTAAACCTATTTTGGAGATGGAATAGGTTAACACTGAGGGGTATTGATTTGAACAATACCCATGGTTATAGGTAGCGACACTTCTCATGTTTAATAACATGATAAATTAACAAACATAACTACTTAAATTATTTTTTCAGTTATACATTCAGTAGACCATACATGATGGAAGATTTAACATATGTAATAATTAAGTTATAGTATTTTATTTGTTGATATTAATAAATCGAGGTAGAGTGGCCCTGTACATTATGATTTTTTTCAAGAAAATAATGTTGACATACAATGCATTTAGTACATTTTAAATAATGCTGGTTGGTTATATAATGTTTAAGGCATTTATATGAATGTGGAGGAGAAATGTTATTTTTATTCATATACGTTTTTTAAGGAGTCCTTTTAATGATTTTTTTAGGAATATTGTATTTACTTATTGAATACATTAGATATAAAATGAGTATAAAGTAGTATACATACAATATAAATGAATTTATTTCTATGTTGATGAATAGTATGTGTATACGGCTTTAAATGATAAAGTTTCTTTTGTCACCAACTTTTGAATTTAAGATGTAGAGATTTTGTCAATGGTGTTCTGAAGAAGCCCACAATGTAGTGGGTGAAAGCGCTTAGCTTTTTAACTCAAATTTTATGTATTATGGAATAAAGTTTCCATTTTTATATCACTGAGGAGGTTTTCATGCACTTATTGGTGACACCTTGGCATCAAAGACATAAATGGTAAAATATAAAGCTACAACATTCCTTGTTGTTTTGCTGCTGGATATTTGTATTAATTTATTTAGTTATGTATGTATTCGTTTAATTTTACTTTATTTTTCCTTTCCTTCCAGCCAGGGGATTTAACTTCAGTAATTACCAGATAATTTAAAAGATGTTAGGAAGGCTCTCACAATGACATCCATGAATGTTAAGTATCTCCTGACAGAAGGAATTGCCAGATAATTTAAAAGATGTAGAAATCTGACATTAACCACCCATGAATGGTAAGTAGCATTCCAAGTTCTTCCACATGACCAGCCAGACATTATACACTGTCATGTCTGTTCTTCCACGTGACATGACAGCCTAGCACAACATAGTGTATCATGTCTGTTCTTCTACATGACATTGCAGCCTGACATGACAGTGTTCTGTCCATTCTACCACATACATGCACAGAGATTCCTGGATTTTGTAAACACAAATTCCCTGGACCAGATAGTCAATACACCAACCAGGGGTGCAGTCATACAAGATCTGTTCCTCAATAATATAGGAGACTGCTCACACCCCCTACTGTAATGCCTTTCCTGGTAAGGTCAGATCACAAAATGTTGTCCTTTGAAGTAAAAATAAAACCCCCAGCTAAACCTGGAATATTCAGGAACTATTCTAAGGCTAACCTCCTGCTATTAAGTGAGAACCTGGCAAAATTTCAAGCCCTCATAAACCCTGAAAACACTTATGCAGAACTGTTCACAGAAACCACATACAAGCATGCTAATAGCTGCACAGAGTTAGCTGTACCCACCAGGAAGAAGTACACAACTAACTCAAAAAAAACAAGCCAACTTGGTGGAATCACAAAATCAATGGGCTGTATAACAGGAGGAAGAAAATCATGGCAAAAATTAAGAGGTGCAGCGCCCAGCAGGATAAAAACACTCTCATCAAACTAAACAAACAACTCAGAGGACAAATAAAGTCTACCAATGCCAAATATCAGGTAAGTTTGGCCTCCCAGGCCAAGGACAACCACAAAGCAGTCTTTAGACATGTCTGTAACCTCAAAGGCAATGCACAATTGTGTGCAGAGATCATTGTAAATGGAGCCACCTATACTGAGCCAGAAGATATAGCAACCTCCTGGCTGACAAATTCAGCTCCAATTTTACTCCTGTCTATCATCATCAAATATAATATAGCACTAGAGAACAGGTCCTTAATGCTCTCTCTAAGACCAAAAACACTGAATCAATGGGCGAAGACAATGTCCCAGGATGCCTTCTAAATAGCATGAAACATGACCTATCAGGGCCTCTGGAATTATCATTTAACTGTAGCCTCCAAACAGTCTCCATGCTTCATGAATGGAGAAAGGCAACAGTCATCCCTCTGCACAAAGGTGGGCCATCTACAGACCGTATAAACTACCAACCCATCAGTCTCACTAGTCTTATATGTAAAGCCATGGAAAGAATTATCATGTAGAAGATCAACAGAGATATAGTAAACCTCCAGACACTGGACCCAACCCAGTTTGGTTTCATCAAGGGCAGATCATGCCTACTACACCTGGTGGACTTCTTTGAAAAGGTCACCAAAGCAGTGGATGAAGGCAAAATCATTCATACTGCCTACCTTAACCTGAACAAGGCATTTGACACAATACCCCACTCGGGCATTGTTGACAAACTGAAGAGGTTAGGTACAAACCCATATGTCACTCAGTGGATAGCCAACTGGCTCAGAGACAGGAGGCAAGAAGTTAGAATTGGGGAGTCCATCTCTACAAAGAGGCCAGTCAGAAGTGGAGTACCTCAGGGATCAGTCCTTGAACCATTAATTTTTGGCAATTACTTCTCAAAAGTCATGACAAATGTCAGAGGTCTCTGGCTAACTATGTTTGCAGATGATTGAAAATTAGGAACTGTCATAGAATCTCACACTGACACAAATGTTCTGCAAGAGAGGCTGACACAGACAAAAACTGGTGTCAGAGCCACGGACTAAAACTAAATGCCAAGAAATGTGGAATAGTATCCTTTGTGAAGTCATCCACCCCTGGTAACTATCATATTGAAAACATACCCCTTAGAGTTGACCCAGTAGTCTGGGACATAGGGACACACATAGTAATCTAGCCTTTCACCATCATGTGTCTACAGTAGTGAGGAAATCATTCTATGTTGCGTAACTTATAAACAAAGGTATGGCATCTAAGTCCAAGGAAGTCATTGTTCCACTGTATTCAGCATTCATCAGACCTATCATTGAGTACAATGACCCCTTTGGTATGTGCATAAGCAGGTATATCCAACAATTGGAACATCCACAGAGGTTCCTCATTAAAAGAATACAGGGTGTAAGTAAAATGTCCTATGAAGATTGCCTCAAGGACCTATCCATCTGTTGTGTCTCCTACAGGCTTTTGAGGGGAGATCTATGCCTGGCATAAAGGGTATTGTCAGACCCCACTCTGATGGACCTCCTATATATCCACCAATCAAACAGCATCAGAATTACCCAGTCTAAAGACTTAAATCTTACCTGTGGTATTAATAGGACCTGCTGGAGAGATAGGTATGTATCTCAAAGACTACTACATCTATGGAACAGGCTCCCCATCCATGTGAAGCAGAGTTCCTCCATAACTAAATTCAAGTACAACTTGGACTATTGGATGGAAAACCAGAAATTCATCCCTGGTTTGGCACCTATGTCTCTAATGAACAGAGATAACCTGTAAATGGTTCATCTCCCAGGCCCATGCTTACACTTTCAAGGGTATCGGAACTTGTCAGAGATTTGGCATCCATGGCTAGGCTTAAAAACACCATTAGCCTAGTAAACAGCTATAAACCTATGAACATGTCTATGCGTCCACATGACATCCCAGCCTGACATGAGTGTGTCATATCTGTTCTTCCATACAGCAATATAGCTATGATGATGACTGTACACTGAAATGGCATAGTAGGTTTAAACTGGTATTTGACTGGTGAGTCATTGTGATGAAAGTAGATACTGCCAGCCCAGCTAGCTGGAATTTTATAAATAATTATATGTTATTGGTGACTATCAAAATGATGTATATACGATGCTTGTGTTACAAATGTATTAGAACTGTATGTCATGTGTATATCAAACTGCTGGTAGAGACGTGTGTGTGTTTATGAGGTATTTGTTAAATGCTTGTGTTTAAAATGGATCCACAGTGTGTCCTACTGGAAGAGAACAGTAATGTACATGCACTATTGTAACTGTTTAAATGTATATATTTATATTTTAACAGTGGAAATTGGAATACAGGAGGGTAACTTCAGTCCAGCAAATTTCAGAAAAATAACTGAAATTAAATTACTTCATGGCTACGTCATAAAAGATGGTATCTTTCAGTTTTCAATGCAGCAAGAGACATGATGTCTGTACTAGGAAACTTTCTGTATTGTCTTTAGGGTGAATTAATTACTAGTCTTGAAAGCATGAAGGAATGAAACTGTTTTATGACTTCTAGCATCTGCCACAGATCTGAGGAGAAGCCCTTGTCTGTATATGTTTACAGATAGATGCTAAATACCGCCAGCTTCAGCAATGGGAGTTTTGACTTGGGGACTAAAAGTCAGATGACAAGAAGTGATGTCATTCTGCAAGCTATCCCACCAGTAATATTTGAGATATTATTTTGAAATGTCTCTTAGTGAGACAGGGCATTCTGTCTTGGACAACAACTAGAAGATCAATTCACCACATCTGCCTTGCTCTATTAGTAAGTTCTTAGATTGCAGTAATTCTCTTAGATTCAGTCAAAAATATAGTAAGGCTTAGTTTAGATATTTTTCTTTATTTGAGACTGTCCTGCAATGGTGTTTTAAACATTTCCTATGGTTTGAACTCTGATGCCACTGTAAATATATATCTAGTATTGTCTTGCTCTTTTATTATTTATTATTAAATATATTTAAACCTTTCATTGTGGCTAATCTGTGTATAGAGATATTTGTTTTGAAAGTACTTGCATATTTATTTGATGACACTGTGTGGGCCACTCTTAATAGCCTTGCTCTTGGTCAAACTACATTTGTATTAGTATTAATATTACACAGTAAGATTGGATGCCCTTTGTTAAGGGCCTTAAAGTAGCTGATAAGGAGTGACTGGTGGCAGTGGAGGCTACCTTATAGTCTGGGCAGAAAGGGGCATAGCTAGTAAACCTGTGTCAGCGTTTCCCAGGTGTGTGTGTATAAATCAAACCTCAAAGTATGTGTGTGCCAGTTACTTGGGCAGGGACACAAGGTACTGGTTGGACGAAGAGGGTGCTGGAGGTCTTGGCTTGGTCACTCAGCTAAGATCTCAGCTCTATAGCTGTGCCAGTGGGGAATCTTACTGGAGATCTGGAGAAAGAGGGAGAAACCAGCCCTTGACTGTCTGTGGTCTCCATGTGCCCTTAAGGTAAATTGCACTTGATGTAGAGAGCTGTATCTGGAAATACTCTGTGTGTACTTGTCATCCTCTCAGTGAACATCCCCCACTGTCGCCAGTGGTGAGGATGGAGACTCCTTGATTACTGGTCCAGTGGTGGGGCATCACAGTCATAACTAATCAGAGAGTAAGTTGTTCAACATGATATGTTTTTTTGAATACAGAATACTGGTAGTTTAAGCCTGTATCTGTTTAATTTCCACAAAAAAATATTTTTTTTAGTTAAATATGTACTTAACCTATCAGTACAGATTTTGTGAGGTAGAGGCTAAAAGACGTAGATAAGACACTATTAATTGGATTTGAGAAGTAGAAGTTACAGCCGAGGTAAGCTGTTATTTACTGTTATATGAGATTTACTCTGGCCTGGGTTACAGGTTTAAATAGTTCTAGGCAGTATTGCTCAACACAAACAAGTTGATGCTTAGCACTGACTTGTTCTGTTCATTCATTCATTCATTCATTCATAGGTATATACCAGACCAATGACCAACATGGCCTTTATAAGCCTAGCTTTGTAACCCCATCCCAATTTCATCCCTATGTAACATGTGCATCTATATTAGAGGGCTGTGTAAGTCAGGAGAAGTATGTTAGAGACTGCTAAAAAGTTATATGGGGGATATGATAGTTATGGAATGTTTACTGTCAGCTTCTGTCTATAAGAGACACGGGGACTGGCTAGGAATGAATTTATACTTTACCATCCAAAGGTCAAGTTCACTTTTAAAAAGGGTTCTAAGGTGATCTGTATAAAATAATGTGTTAATACTCTGAATTCTCTTGGTGAGGAAGATCTGTGGGCATTCCAACTGTTGCTTATGCATAGCCAGGTACATGCTGAAAGGGGCATTGTACTGAATGATGGATCTTTAGACCTGGATGCCATACCCTTACTTATACGTTGGGTGACACAGAATGATTTTCTTACTACCTTGGCTATGTGTTAGTCAAAGGCCAGATTACTGCCTACATATGTTCCAAGATCTCTAACTACCGGGTCAACTCTCAGGGGGTCTTATCAATGAAGAAATTTACCTAGGTAGACTTTTTTTTCCAAAAGACACTATAGTGCACTTCCTTGCATTGAATTTTAATCTGTGGCTTTGGCAATAGTAATTTGTCTGTTAGACCATCTTGTAGGATGTTGGTGTCATGTGGGAATTTATGACAGCTCACAATTTGCAGTATGCAAAATTGGTGATCCAGAGGCCATTGATTAACCTTAACCTCTGAGAACGAGGTGAAAAACAGGAGTTGGCCCAGCATGGAGCTTTGCAGTACTCTCTTGGTGACCTGTATCTTGATGGAGGTGGTGTCACCAGTCCTGACTCCTTGGGTCATATCTGTGAGCCATAAATCCAGTATATATGGATTTATGTTCATCTCAAGGAGTTTTTCAATAATATATAAGTGGGGTATTGTACTGAATGCCTTAACCAGATATGGCTGCGCAGAATTCACCATTCTCCCTTGATCCACTACCTCAGTTACGTTCACCTGAGAAAACCAAATTGGGATGGGTGCAGTTTTTGTAGCCTGACAATGTTTTTGATCATTGCAATGACAATTCATTCCATGGATTTGCATAATAGGCTCATCAGATTAATGGATCTGTAATTTCTGCGTCAGTTGATGGCCCACCCTTCGGAAGCTGGACAACTGTTGCAGTCCTCCATTCACTTGGGTCATAACCTGTTTTGAGGTTTTAGTTGAAAACTGACTCAAGTGGTCTTGATAGGTCACCTTTCAGGCTATTTAGGACAGAACCTGGGATATTGTCAGACTCCACTGAGGCTGTGGTTTTTTTTGGTCTTAGTGAGCACTGGTATGACCTGCTAACCAATGAAACTTGGAGGGCTTATGCTGGTATAAATTTCACGGTGGGTGGCGGCTAAAGTTTGAGCTGATTCGATATGTCACTCTGCTCAGTGAAGGTGGTACCATTTACTACTAGTTCTGCACAATATTGCATATTATAAATGAGGTTTCAGTAGCTGTAAAAGTACTTCTGGTTGGCTCTAGCCTGAGAGGCTATCTAATCTCATAACTGGCCTTGTTGCATTTAATTTGTCCTCTTAGTTTCCTCTTTAATTAGTAAGGTCTTGTCATCATGATAGTTGCTCTTACTGATTTTGGCCATGACTTTTTCCCTTTCTTATACACCCTGTTAAGATTAGAGTCCAACAGTGTGGTTTGTTTTGGGGGTTTGCTTTGGACTTCTGGTAAGTACAGTAGTGTCTATGCAGCCATTTGTTTGTACAGTGTTTCTGTGAACAATTTTACATAGGCTGTTGGAAACTCGGGGCTTGGTGTGGCACTGTATTTTAACAAACTGTCAAATATAATAACAGGGTGTAGTTTGCTATAGAAAAGTTCTCACAGGTTTTGCTGGGTTTTTCAAGTTATTTTTATTCTGGAGGAGACACATTGAGATCTAACCTCACCAATGAAGATGTGACATGGGGGGGGGCTACATGGTCCCATATTTCTGAGGACTAGGCCCAGTATGTTTGAACCTCTGCTTAAAGTTGGCTAAAGTGTGCAATAACAGAACAATAGCATTTGTGTTAATAAAGTCTAGGAAACATTGTGCCTGCCAGGTGGAGTCAGTGTATGTTTCCCAATCTACAGAGGGGTAATTACAGTATCCTATGAGTAGAGCATTTGGTTGGAGGAAGAGTGCCCCTAGTAATTATGGATAACACTGTGGGACTCTTGTGACATAGATGATGACCTATAGCTTGCTACAATATGGTAAGGGACTCTATCTAGGGGGATTTGCACTTAGATTAGCAACAGGTTATCACCCTGTTTGTCCAAACTCATGGTGTACTTGTTGCTAATGTAGATTAAGGCACTTTACACCTTTAATTCTGGTCTGTATGTGTGAAAGTGCTGTAGCCTTGCACAGCCAGAGTACTTTCTGTGGCTTTAAACTATGTCTTGGTAATGACACAGATGTCTATGGTCTCCACAGTGAGGAGAACATGTAGGGAGTGGAGTTTCTTGTTAAGAATCCTACAATTGACCAGTAAAACCTTTAGGTTGCTTTGGGTTTTATTTGCTATGTTGGTAGTTCTGTCAATTTGGCTTTGCTTAAAAATATTCTATGGGATGGATAAAGTTTTAGCTAGACTTTGGGAGCCAGGGGCAACAAGTCCAAGCCATCTTTGACAAAGCAACATGTTTTTTTGTCCATGTCCTCCCAGGTGACCGATACTGAATGCCCCTTGACTGACACCAGCAACCAAGCCAATTATTAAAGTCAGCCATTTTGTATTCATTCTGTGGCCTCATCCTTGGTGAAGATACAATACTGCTTAATGGAAGGCACACTGTCTGAGACACATATTCAGAAAGGTCCATAATGTCTCTCTTCATATAGTCCAGAGATATACACCTCAGGTTATTTAGACCTACATGGATTGTTCATACTGGTGATGGGCTACATTAGCATACAGATTGTAGGGGACAGATCAAAAAAGTTGTGGTATCCAGATGATGTGGCATTACAGGCAGACTCTGAGCAAGAACTTCAGCAAAGGATAGGGAAATGGAATGCAAAACTGAAGGCACATGGGATGAAACCGAGTACAGATAAGATATCTGTAAAGTCAGCAAATGGGGGAAATCAGAAGATGAGAAATGAGATAGAAGAAATAATAGTGGAACGGGTTAACAGCTTCAAGTATCTGAGAGGAGTGATTGAGGAGAAGGGAAGTCTGAATGAGGAGGCCAAAACTAGTATCAGAGGGGCCGCAGCCAATTGACATAATGTCAGGTATAGTATATGACAGATGAATGCCAAGGAAGCTGAAAAGTGGTGTTATCAGTAATACTCTATGGTACAGAAACGAGGGCAGTTGCCTGAGATGGATGGTAGGATGCTCACTGTGAGACAGACGAAGAAATGACGACATAAAAGCACAAGCCAAAGCAGCTCCAGTTGGAGAAAAGGTCACAGGTAACAGATTATGGTGGTTTGGCCATATGTGCAGAAAACCAGAAGACAATCTGAAGATTTAGGACAAAGGGGAACAAGACAAAAGAAATGAGGGCATTTGGCATAGAGGTGGATGGACTGTGTGACAGAAGACCTGTGACAGTCAGGCATGAGTGTTGAATAAGGCAGGAGAGTGGAACTGAATAGTGAAAGATGTTTACTGTTGACATGAGACCCCAGCCCAAGGTAGAACATAGGAAAGGGGGGGGGGTTGCGATGAAGATGTTAATGATGATAGACTATGATAGAATACTATTACCTGTGGTGCAAAGATTTGAGTATGTGGGTAACTTGGGGGATACTGACTGCAGATATAATCTTCTCCTTGTCCAGTCTAGTGTGTGAGACATTTGTGTCATGCAGTGGAGTCCCCTGTAACAAGAGTCTTGAGCAATTTGTTTGCTTGCCTTATGCACTTTGTTTTGGAGGTCCTTTGGGTGTAGGCTTATGTGTAGTGTTTGGTGTTGCTTTTGTCTGAGGATAGGCATTGCTGTTTCAGGCATAGGAGGTCTTTAGGGTTTAGGGATATTGCTTTGTAGTGCCTCAGCAGCATAAGATGATCTGTGTTAGTGGTTGACACTACGTGGTGAATGTAGTGTGTTTGTTCTTGACAACCTTATTTATATGCAAGATTTTTGCCTCCAAGGAAGCTCTCTTGAATATTATGCTAGTTTCTTTAAGGATTAAAAGGTTGTGAACATGAGAAAATTACTACATTGTCTCAGAATTACCATAACTACCAAGCTGGCTTTAGAGACATTTGGAAATTGCATACCCATGTTGTACGGATCTGTATTAGGGTGGGCTATTACACTTTGAGGACTAGGTTTCACAGAGGTCTCCTACAGTGGTTCTTGAGTGAGGGACTAGAGTTGAGTAGTTCATAGGTTCATAGGTTCTTAGAATGACACTAGGCTATTGGCTTGGAGGGCCTTATAAGCCTAGCCAAGAATTTTGCCCATGTTCCCACAAAGTCAGCACCTGTTTCCCCTGTCCAGCAAGGATACAGTTGGGATGTCAGGGGAGTATGTTCTGTTTCCCATCTAGTCATCCAGGTTCCTCTTAAAGAGGGCCACAGAGGTACTCTGCTTGACATGGACAGGAAGTCTATTCCACAGATGGGGGAGTCTTTAGGACACAAATCTATCTCACCAACAAGTTCTATTAATGTCACAGACCAGATTGAGGACTTGTGCGTGGGTTGCTGAAGTGGAGTTTGACTTACGGATATGCAGCAACTCCATCAAGGCTGGCTCTGAGATGGCCTTGTATGCCTGACACAGGTCACCTTTGAGCAGTCTGTATGAGACTGAGTAGAGGGACAGGGCTTTTAGCCTATCTGTTTAGGATTAGTGTTTGAGACCCTGGATTTTCCTGGTCAGGAACCTCTATTGTCTCTCCAGCTGCTGCATGTGCTTGGCAAGGTACATGCTGAAGAGGGCTTTGTACTCAATAATGGGTCTGATAAGGGAGGTGTATAGGGATGTTATGACCTCCTTGTTTCTGGATGAAATACCCTTACTTATGAGGTGGGCCATGTAGAAAGCCTTCTGTACAATGGAGGCAATGTGGTGGTCAAAAGTCAGGTTGCTATCAACCTGGGTGCCCAAATCCCTCACGACTGTTTGCGTGCTTAGTATGTTGTTATTAATGTGATAATTAGTGGGATCCCATTTTTCCTAAATGGGATAATGATGCATTTCTTGGCATTCAGTTTGCGGCCATGCTTCTGGCACCAGTTATTAGTTTGGGTAAGGGTCTCTTGGAGGATGTTCACATCACTAGGGGAATTTAAGACAGCACCCAACTTGTAGTCATCTGCAGACTTAGTCAGCCAAAGACCACTGGTTTTGGCTTGCACCTCAGAAAAGTATATCCCAAACAGTAGAGGCCCCAAGACCAATCCTTTGTGTACACCACTTGTTATAGATCTACTACTAGAGGTGTCTTCCCCTATTTTTAACTGAGTGGGTTCCATCAATGAGCCAGTTAGCTACCCATCTGGTAATATATGGGTTAATGCCTAGCTGGGAGAGTTTATCTATTTTGCCCGAGTGGGGAATAGTGTCAAAGGCATTGGCCAGGTCAAGGTAGGCGGTGTGCACCATCTTCCCCTCGTCCATGGCTTTGGTGACTGTTTCGAAGAAGTCAACCAAGTTTAACAGGCGTGATCTCCCTTTGACAAAACCAAAATGTGTGGGGTCAAGTGTTTGGAGGTTGCCAATGTCCTTGTTTATAAGGTCCATAATAATGTGTTTCATGGCCTTGCAGATCAGGCTAGTTAGGCTGATGGACTTATAAATGCTTGGGCTAGTGGACGCTCCACCCTTGTGTAGAGGGATGACAGTGGCTGTCCTCCATTTGGCTGGGATGAAGTCAGTGCTCAGGCTTTGGTTGAATAGGGTGTGTAATGGATCTGAGAGCTCATGTCTGAGTTCATGTAGGATACAGACAGTTTAAGTGCTAGGATATGGTATTAGATACTTCTGTATGATGCACAGGATAGCTGCTCTGATCTCAACTCCATTTGGTGCTTCACTACATTACAGGTTACAGTCTTAGTACTAGTTTTATAGTTAAACTTTAATTTCCAGGCACTTGTGTCCATCCAGGACCATGACAGCCTTCACTGCATGGTGAGCACCTCTGTGCAAATGCTCCTAATTTATAGAAACAGAAATGAAAGTGAAATGTAACTCCAGAGCCCTCTGACAAATAAAACAACTACACTTTGAGTCCTCTGTAGTGCTTCTCAGCTCAGATAGACCAGACAAACACCTTCTGCCACATAATGAATAACCTTAGTCCTCTTAATGTAAAAATTCCACAAGAAAGGACCCCCATGTGTAATGCAACAACAAACAACTTATTCCATAGCTACATCACCCCATCTACAAAATGATTACAAGTTAAAACAGTTCTAGTACCAAACAGTAAAGGAGAAAATGTGACTTATAGTAAAAATGCACTTTAAATGCTCAGAAAATTGCAAGATACAAGCAGCAATCACTTAAACAATGAAAAACAAGTGCAATAATACAGTCTGAGAACTTAGCTTTGTCTGGATGGCACTGGGGTTAGTGGAAACACTTCCTGAAGTGCAGGTAAGTAGCTATTTTTTTCTGACCTCTGTGGAAATGTGAAAAAAGTTTCTGAGTTCATAGATAAATACAAGCCAACCAGACTGCAAACTGTTACACACCTAGCTAATAAATAAGCAGTGACCAAAGGTGAGAACCAGACTCTGCACCTCATGTTTGTAAAGTAAACCCCATTCCCTGATTAAGAGCAGGGCAATATGTCAGGAAATGATTCCTGTTTCTGTTGATATTCTGCCAGGTTGCTTTTTACCAATTCCATCTTGGAGGTCTGATCTGTAGAATTATTCCTACACCTTTGAAGTCACAATGAAATTGGAAAGTGTTCAGGAATCATATATGGCTAGTGATTATCAGAAAAATGTATATACTGTTTCTCATTGTTGTGTTTATTTTTGAATGTTGTATTAATGTAGGAAATATAATTTGTTCCATGGTTATCCAAACAGTTAAAACAGGAGTTTTTTAAAGGGTCAGTTTATAAGAGCTGCTAGAATGACTTCTGAATATACGGATATGAGTAAAGAATTAAATGTTATAGGGAACATGTTTAGAGATAGAGGATACCCTATACATTTAATTGAGGACATTAAGAATTATGTGAGAAATGAATGGGGTAAAAAAAATATAAACTTATCTTAGGCACAGGGTCGATTAAAATGTTAGGTATAAATAAGAGAAAGGATGATGAAATTGCACCCAATTTCACGAGAGCCTGTATATTTCAGTATGCACTGTATGTACAAGATATAAGGAAAATAACAGAGTCCAATTGGAATATCGTGAAAACCGAACACAATGTATATAAAATGATGGGGGAAGAACCTTTGTTTGTGCCCAAAAATGGTAACAATTTAAAATGTGAACTGGAAAGGAAAATAATAAAAAGGGACAACACTGTTAAAAATATAGGTACCACTAAACGTGGACAATGTAATCAGTGTAGTCAGATTATTCAAAAGGCTACTCTCCTAGTGGAAGACACGAACAGAACAGAGATTACATTTAAGAAGGGTAATTATACCATGACCCCCCATTAACGTGCACGCTGATTGGCCAGCGTGCATGTTGTAAATTGACTTATACTAATGGAAAAAGGTCCGGTCGCCCAGACTTTTTCCATTAGTATAAGTCTCTTTTAAAACACTGTGTCGCTATGTTAAAAGAGTTTAACATAGCGACACATGTTTAAAAAAAGCAACGGAGATCTCCGTTGCTTTTTTTAAAGCTGTCTCACTATGTTAAACTCCTTTAACATAGCAACACAGTGTGTAAAAAGCAACAGAGATCTTGCTTTCTCCGTTGATTTTTTTTTAAACCTGTTTTGCTATGTTAAATGGGTTTAAAATAGTGAGACAGCTTTAAAATAAGCAATGGACCGTTGCTTATTTTAAAGCTGTCTCGCTATGTTAAACCCATTTAACATAGCGAAACAGTAAAAAGCAACAGAGATCTTGCTTTCTCCGTTGCTTTTAGCCACAGCTCTGATGTACTGCGTAGGCATGTGCAGTACATCAGAACTGCCGCGGATACCAGACAGCTGCGGAAGGGCAGCAAAGAGGCATTATACAATGCTTTTATTTAAGAAAAGTAATTATTTCTTTTCTTAAATAATGTCATAGTATAATAGAAATAACCCACTTCTGGGTGTGGGTAATGCAGGATTTACCCACGGTTGTCTTTGTTTGGTCCCGAGGGCAAAGCCCTTCGCCCTCGGGACCAAACCACGCCAACCGTGGGTAAATCCCGCATTACCCACACCCAGGCATAGGTTATTGCTATATTGTAGAACCCCTCATGTAGTATATTTGGCCAAGTGTACAAAGTGCCCCTGTTTCTATGTGGGAAAGGCAGACAGATGCCTTAAGAATAGGATATATGACCATGGGTATAGAATTAGAAAAAAAGATACAAAAAATGCATTATGGAGACATCTGAATGTCAGTAACAGTTGTGACACTTTTAAATTTGGCATATTGGAGTGTGTTAAAATGAACCCAAGAGGGGGGAATATAAGTAAAAAGTTAGGTGAAAGAGAGACTAGATGGCAGATAAAGTTAAATGCTTCGGTATATCCAGGAATAAATGACAGCATATCCATCAAACCCATATTAGAAAATAATAGTTAAAGTGGGGTCATAGTTATATTTATGCTGTCTTGTTGACTACTTTTACATAGGGCTACAAATACAGGCAGACTGTTTTGCTAACCTTATAAACTCATGTTTTTATTAAAACATTTTATATATATATATATATATATATATATATATATATATATATATATATATATATATTTTAACTACTGATGTTGAAGCCAATATGAGATACATGATTACAAGAGACAATGTTAGGACCGGATTGTGACGATTCAATATTGCAAAAAGTATAAGATAGAACAGAATAGTATTTGGGAAGGGCCTGATTTAGAAAGCACTGAGCACTTTAAATTCGTAATTGTCTGAATAGCAATGGATTAATGAAACTGATTGGTTGGTTTGTACTATATAAACGTGTTATGGTAATAATGGAGTGTTCTGATGAAGTCTACGTATTGTTAGATGAAAGCGCTTAACCCAGTTTATATGTACAACTTTTAAACAAAGTTATTTTAAAAAATAAATGGAATTTACGGAAGTTTTCAGTGCTAGTGCATTTGTTGTCTAGTTATTACTCTGGTAATTGAGATAAAATATGGAAATAGGGCCACAAGCAGCAAAAGTACCTAGGGAGGAAGGTATGTTGTTTATTTATATAAATTTGTTAATCCGGCTAAAGCACTGAAGCAATTTTATCCTCAGCTAGGGTGTTAATAAAAGAGAGCAGCAGAACAATAATCAACAAACAAGCACTGTATAACGTACAGTAGATAAAAAATGGCCAGTATGAAACTGTACATTAAAATAAAGAGTAACACAACAAGGAAAATGGGGAAAATATATGTAAGGGAATACATTTTACAGTTCACTACTTGAGTGATATTGGTATTATATATGCAACTATTATATCTGATTGTAGTGTAACTTATATTTTTTATTGTAATAAGTGCATTAAATGGATGAGTTTTACCTAACAGTGGAATACAGCCACTTGTTTAGGGACAAATACATTTACCCAGTAGTGAATTTTGACTAAGTTCCAGTTAACTACTGGTTGCCAGGAAATTAAATTAACAAATGGATGAGGCCATGAGATTCCCGGTATATTAATCAAGGCACAAGTCCTTTTGTAAATGGTTTAGGAACTTTCTTGTGAAGGAAGTTAGTTCAACAGACATAGTTAGAAAGGAGTTGAATGTAGGGATGGAGGGAATGTAAGAGAAAGTAGCAGATTAGGAGAAGGTGCATACTAAGGTGTTGGGGGTGAGGGGGTTGAAAGTGTTCAAGGAACAAATACAAGAGCTGATGACACTAAAACATAATAAGCCTGAAGGAGCTACTGGTTCAGCACTGTATACAGATGTTAAGGATATAGCCGAGCTGTTAGATAAGAAATCTGAATTCATGGAAGAGGGAGTCAGGGATATATGTTATCAAAATTCCCCTGGTTACCGGAAGAGTTTCAGTTCATTGTGTCAGCATAAAGAACAGCATATAATATGAACACTTAATTCTACACAGACACGTCAGACTTTGAATATCCCACACGGGGCTGCAGAGGTACTTTAAGAACATTGTGCAGACTCATGTAAAGTGGAAGTTGGGTGGACAAAGGAGGTTAATAGCATTTCATTGTCTGGGACAGTTAGGAGTACCTAGGCTAACAAAATAACTGGCTGAGGATTTAATGATATATATTTTTTTTTTGCTTAATATCTGATTATACCAAATTTTTGCAGACAAAGTTCCTGCTGTTCGCGTCTGGGTAAAGACGTCTACCTGTCAATGCAGCCAAGTGCAAGTTTTTTTTCTAAACTATCGAGGGAAAAGTGCTAGGCATTTAATGTCCAACAAGTGTAGCTACCTTATGTTATTAATGCAGAAATTGCTAAAAGTATCTCTCCACAGGATGAAACATACCATTTAGCTCGCTTTCTCTTGAATTTGTAGCTTAATGTAGAGGATTACCCTTTTTTCTGAACTTTTGGAGGGCTTGCGCTCATGTGTCCATGGAGCAATCGGTTACAAATGATCGGCTGGTATCGGAAACGTCAGTGGTTCAAGCCCACCCAGGTACAAAGCTTCTTGTCTGAGTCTGACATCTAGTGCGGAGACCTTAGGGAGTGACTTGTTACTGAGATGCTTTTCATTGTTGCTTAACTTGCCCGTACTTTGGGGTGCTGCAAAGACTGGGTCAGGCTCCTCAATGGCCTCCATGACCACAGGCCAAGACTCTGCTCATGAACATACAATGAGTTATTACAACAGCAGTTGTTTTGAACTCTATGTCATACATTTGGAACGCAAAGTACAGCAGAATAAAAGGTTTAAAGGTGGTTGGGAGGGTGGCCTAATGGTTAAGATGTTTGCCTTACAAACAACAAGGTGCAGGGTTTGAGTCTCACAAGGGTAACTGGCTAGGCTTAAAATGGCTTGCAAGAGCAGTTAGCTTAGTACTAATCTATGAACCTATGAACCCAATGTACCTGCTAACACCTGAGGAAGTCTAGAAGCTTATAAATAAAATGGTGCTGGGTAACTCCACAGCCTCTGATGGGCTACCCCCTTGATTTTTGGAATCTCTGTTGGGAAAGATGAGTCCAAGTGTTGTCTGAGATGTTCAAAGAGGTCTTGTAAACAGGGCACATTCCAGAATCTTAGATTAAGGTTATAATATCAGCAATACTTAAGTAAGGGAGAAACACAGAGTTACCACATTTAAACAGACCCATGTCAATATCATATCAAGATAAAAAGATTTCCATGTCAGTTTGCTATCAGATTGACTAGACTAATTCCAACCCTAAATGATCTCTGTCTATGTAAGTTTGTATGATGGAGGAACAAACATAATCTCCTACATCTTTCAGGATGTTCAAGACACAAGAAAGCAGGTTGTTCTGGTTAGTCCAGAAGATAAGAAGGCATTTGACTGAACTAAATCACTCTGAATCACTCTATCTTAAACAACTATTATTAAAGACTGGTTTTCCTATGAAAGTCGTTTAACTACTTTTTGATATTTATAGTGGGTCAGAAGCTAAGATGAAGGCCCATGTCAAGACTGGGGATCCCTTTACAAGACAGACAGTACAGGGCTGGCCACTGTTCCCAATTTTTCTTGTATTGGGACCTACTTGCAGTTTGTATTAGGAATTCTAACATTACTAGGCATAAATTAAAATGAATCAAAACTAAATTTCAGTTGATGCAGACGATATGCTGATTTATCTTTCTCAACAAGATAAGGATTTGGGGTTATTTTTTGAGAAAAGATCCTCTTCCATCAATAACCCATCTGAGACTCTATGCCAGTTGGCTGCAGCCCCTCTAATTCTAGCTTTGACCTCTTCATTCAGACTTCCCTTCTCTTTAACCACCCCTCCCAGATACATGAAGCTATTTACCTGTTCCACTATCTTCCCTTCTAGCTCAATTCTCAATTTCATCTGATTTCCCCAATTTGCTACCATTACTATTGCCTTATCTGTACTCAGTTTCATCATATGTGCCTTCAGTTTTGCATTCCATTCCCCTATCCTTTGCTGAAGTTCTTGCTCAGAGTCTGCCTATAATGCCACACCTTCTGCATATAGCAACTTTGTTGATATTTCCCATCTAACCTGTTTGATAATGTAGTCCATCACCAGTATGAACAGCAGGGTGTTCAGAGTTGAACCCTGGTGTACACCTACTCTGACTGGGAACCCCTCTGTGAGGCTGAACACTGTTCATACTTGAGCCATTGCATCCTTGTACATAGCCTGCATTAATTCTACTAATGTTTCTGGACTTCGAACCATCGCAGTACTGCCCAGATCAGTTTCTTGGAACCATGTCATATGCTTTCTCCAAGTCTAGGAATGTCCAGTTTGACTCTGTCCTCATCTTTAGCTTCTTCTCAACTATCTGTCTCACAGCAAACATCGGTTCAATTGTGCTGCATCCTGATCTGAATCCAAATGTTTTGGCTCTCTTCTTACATTCTACTACTCTGCATATCATGCTCTCTAGAACTTTCATGCAATGTGATAGGTGTTTGATGCCTCTGTAGTGCCTACATGTGTGGATGTCCCCTTTGCTCTTGTAGAGTGGCATGAGTATGCTTATTCTCCAGTCATCTGGGCTACACCTTTTGTTGCTCTTCTTATATACGTTAAGAAGATGTTGAGGCTTGGTTACTCATTTAAATATTTTATTAAGTACAAACAGATCAGGATGTATAGCAAGAACAATACATTTAAACAAACTACCTAGCTAACTGACTGACTAGTAACATCACATGGTTACACACTGGCTGCTAACTCTAAATGGCAGTCTTGCTTGCACATGCTCAGTACTTATATGCATGTGCCGACTCACTGTAAAGCTTCTTAAAGGTATATCACACACTCTGATCTACAGCATCCCTCTTTACTGAGGTGTCTCATGTAAATAATAACATTTCAATAGGCATGCAATTATACAGACACTAATAAAGGAAAACAACAGGCATGTCCAGGTTGCTGTGTATCTGGAAGCAGGTTTTGAGATGAGACCTGATCTTGTGACATAATAGTTAGGACTGGGTTTAACAACATGGACAGTCACTGGGGAATGTTCTGTTTAAGGAGTTTCAGGGCTTTTCCCAGGAATGGGGTTTGCTGATGGAATGTTCTCTGGAACAGGAACATTGGACAAATCACTCTGAGAACTAGAGTCTTTGTCACAGGCAAGATGCTGTAATACTGGTTTGGACATTGGTAACTAATGCTTCCAATTTTATTTGAATTCCACTCCTTGTGATTTCACAATGTATGATCTGGGCTGTTGACACAAACTTTTCATAAATCCAGTGCGATCAAAATCTTTTGATGTTGGCATCCTCACTATCTCCCCTTTTTGTAAAGAATGGAGTAGTTTGCTGATTTTATCATACTAAGACTTCTGGGACAAATGCTTCTTCAACAGGTTGGGATTTTACTGCTTTGTTGTTCTTAGCACTTGGAACCAACAAATTACTACTGATTGGTAGTGTGATTCTGGTTTATCTCAACATAAGTCTCTGGGCAGGTGAACCAAGATTATTATCACGAGGAATGTTTCTGAGATTTAACAAGTTTAGAAAAATATTGGTATTGTCACTTCTGGATTTCTCTAACAGTTGTTTTGCACTTTGAACTGCACATTCAGCCAAGCCGTTTGACTGAAGGTATTCAGGACTACTCGTGATATGAACAAAGTCTCACTATTCTGCAAATCGCTTGAACTGCTAACTTGTAAACTGTGCACCATTATCAGAAATAACTGTGCAGACTACCATGGACAGAAAAATATCGCATCAACTTAGTAATGACAGTAGTGGAAGTTAGGTTGGGAAGTAGGTCAGTCTCAAACCAATAATAAGAGTCTACTAACACCAAGTAATGTTGACCATTCCACTCAAAGATATCTGTGGTTACTGACAACCAAGGTAGTTCAGGAATCCGGCTTAATTGAAGTGGTTCTTTCTATTGATGTGGCTTTGTACTATTACATGCTAAACAAGAAAAAAGTACTTTCACGATATCTCTTGACAGAGAAGACCAAAATACTAGACCTCTCACCATTCTTTTGGTAGAATCAGTTCCTGGGTGGCCACAATGCAACATCTTAATATAGTTTTGTTGCTAGGACTTCAGAACAATCACTTTAGGACATGTCATGATGATACCATTGTCAGACAAAATCTCATCTCTGTATGGAAAATAATGTTGCACTTCTACTGGTAAACAGATTTCTTTGAAAGCCATCCACAACTGATAAAGTGGTTGAGCTTCTGGAGAGCTGGATCTGAAGCTGTGTGAGTTCTGAGCTCACCAGGATTTGTGGAAGAAAAATGTTTCACTTCCATGACTTCAAAATCAAATTGCTGATTGTTAGGCTGCTCTGTGGTTTTACTGGGTGATCTGGATAAAGTATCAGCAAGATAAAAAGGTTTACCTTTTGTGTAAACAAGATTGAAATTGTACTTTTGCAATTTAACCATCATGCATTGCAATCTGGCTAGATCTGTATGCATAGGCTTTCTCAAAATAGTAACAAGAGGATGGTGGTCAGTTTTAATCTGGATATTGTTGACCATAAATATAATCATGAAACTTCAAACATGCAAACACAATTGCTCAAAGCTCTTTCTTAATCTGGACAAATTGCATCTCAGTCTGATTAAGATTTCTCGATGCATAGACTACTGGTCTACCCTCTTGAAGAATGACTGCACCTAGACCAAACTTAGAAGCATCACATGAAAGAGTAACTGGTTTGTGAAGATCATAGTAGCTGAGAGTTGGTGGGTTAGCAATTTGTTGTTGCAGGACATCAAATATTCTTTGGTGCTGTTCTGACTATGACCAAATTACATCTCTGTGTGTCAGCTGTTGTAATGGTGCAGAAAGTTGGCTTAAATCTGAAATGAACTTGCCTAGATAGTTGACCATGCCAAGAAAATGTTGTAGGGCACGCATATTGTCTGGAGCTGGCATCTCGAGAATTGCTGTTTCCTTGGAAGGATCTGGTCATAAGCCAGAACTAGTGTTTCCATTCCCTCCAACTAAAATATCATCTACTATAATAATGCATGGATAGCCTGAAAAACTTGCTCCATTGCATGCTGAAAGACTTTACTGGCAGAATTTATCCCAAATGGTATTCTCAGAAATCTGTATCTTCCGAATGGTTTACTGAATGTGATTAACAATGAAGACTTTCGATCAAGCAAAATTTGCCAAAATGAACTCTTTGCATCTAAGACAGAAAAAAAAAACAGTGGCATTTTGCATGAGGGCAGTAACCTCCTCAACTGTGCGTATTGGATGATGAGGTCTTTTTATTAATTTGTTTAGATCTCTTGGATTAATACAGACACTGATATCGTTGGAGCTTTTCTTATGAGCTACTACCATGGAGAACACCCATTCAGTAGGCTCTTCTAATGGACAAATTACTCCCAGCTGCACCATTTTGTCTAGCTCAACTTTAACTCTGCTATGCATAGCTACTGGAACTTTCTGTGCTGGTCTGATAACTGGGCTGACTTCTGAGCCTAACTTCATAGAGTACACAGCTGGAAGCTTGCCTAGTTTGTCTGCAAAAATATCAGGATACTGAGAAAAAAACAGATGGGTGAAATTTGAGCTGCTGTCATTCAGGCTTATATGGTGAATTTCTTTCTTAATTGAAAGCAGATCCCATTTTCAAACTGTCTCTGAGGCCTAATAATGACCGCACGTGTCTCTTGACTACGAAAAATTGCAAGTCATAGCTGTTTCCAGCAGAATAACATGAAAGCACTATTGAGCCTTCAGATTGAATCTCTTCACCACCATAAGCAACAAGCTTAGCACGCTTTGTCAAATCAAGTTGTTCTGCAGCTTTTACTCTAGCAAATGTTTCTGCTGACATAACATTGCACTTTAAACCAGTATCTACTTTGAGCTCTACAGGGCTCCCAGTAATCCAAAGAGGGCAAAAAATCTCATTCTTTGCCCACAAATTTACTGCATTAACTATTTCACCAAGTACAGACATACCATCAACATAAAAAGTAGGGTCGCAGCTTTCTAAACTAATTAACGTGCCTCTTGGAATGCCCTCTTTTAATAAAAGAATGTGCCTTATTTGATTTACAAAATCTTTTTAAATGATTCCACTTATTGCAAGAATAACACTGCTGATTGAAAGGAAAACATTTTTCTCTTTTGGGTTCGTGATTTCCACCACAGTTATAACAACTGTCTATGAAGCTGGCTGGGGGCACATTTTAACTTTGCTGAGTCCCCCTTATGTTTCATTGAGCATGTCCGCTTCACAGAGCATGCTCTAGAATATGCTGGAAAGACTCAAAGTTTCCCACGGACTGTTACAGGACCTGCAGTAGCTGCCATGTGCTTGGGCCTGTTTTTTTTTAACCACGTGCTGCATACTATCAACATGAGTTTTGTCACTGTGCCTTCCACAGCTGTTCTCATTTGTAAGCATACTTTTGTGCTTTTCTGTAAACTCATACATCTAACAAATCTCAGTGGCCGATACAAAGTTAAATCACTGTCTCAAAGCAAGATCTTTCTCACTGTGTCATTATTAATACCACACACAAGCCTGTTCTTTATGAACTCATCTCTCAAATCACCAGATCTGCACATTTTAGCCTTGTTTTCAAATCAGTTATATATATGCTGCAAAATCCCTTGTGAAAAATAAGCGCCTTTCCATTGTAACATTTATTTGGGGGTTTTACATTTCCCTAAATTTACATTTTAAGCTTTTGAGGTCTTTCCTTAGGGCAGTTTTCCCCCCTTGCCTGCAAACACAGCAGATGCATACACAAATAAATGCTCTCTTTTAATGGCTTCTGAACCAGCTACATAAAGCAGAATAAATGCCTTTGTACGTGTGTCTTTCTCAGAAAAAGCAACTTGTATGAAAATATTGTATTTCTGCTCAAACATTCTCCAATTTTCTGCAGTATTGTTATCAAACACAAATGTCATAGCATATAATTATTTACATTTATTTATCTGCAAAATCTTTCTGCCATTACCCCAGATTATAGAAAAACACAATGCAATCTTGGCCCTTGTAATTATGTATGAATTCACGCATCAGGTACTTATAATAATATTCAAATGCACAATATTATTTATTTATTTATTTATTTATTTATATTTGTTGACCAGGAGTGTCCGACTGGACGTAGGTCCATTTTCAGCAGAGGCCCAGGGAGAAAAGCTCCACAGTTAAAATAAACAGACAGTAGTTACATTGGATTACATAGCGATTAACAATTTACATAGCAATTACTTACAACATATTTACAGATGAAGAACATAGTACATCAGTAGACAACTAGAATCTATCTGTGAAGTACATAATAGACATTAACAAATGTTACAATAAGAAGTTTCTGCTGTATAAGTACTAGGCTTATGACAATACAATAAGCTCTTTGAAATCCTGCACTGTGTGAAATATGCCTTGAAATAACTGTACTTTGCAAAATATTCTTTGAAATAACTTTACTTTGTGAAATAACTGCACTGTAATACTGCACACACTTGCAAACACTTTGCACACTTTGGATACTTTGAATAGTTTTAGTTAATACAAAAAAGTAGCACATAGCAAAAAATATGGTCATTTTCCATTTTTTGTACATTTTAAGCAATTCAGGGATGCTGAGTATATTGGGAAAAAGATGCTAAGGATGAAGCTACCAGGTAACAGGAAAAGAGGAAGGCCTAAGATAAGGTTTATGGATGTGGTGAGAGAGGACATGCAGGTGGTTGGTGTGACAGAGCAAGATGCAGAGGACAGGAAGAAATGGAAACGGGTGATCTGCTGTGGTGACCCCTAATGGGAACAGCCGAAAGAAGATGATGAGGTATTGCTTGAAACATTTTTGTAATTATTTTGAATACTTTTATCAATATGTCACAATTTCGGACATTTTGTTTAATAAGAAATTCATTTTGAAAATTCTGAGTGCTTTGCTTTATATTTACAGCAAAAGTCCTCATTTAAGCAAGTTTTAGTAGCTAGAATTTGATTCTGACCAGTTTTGCAAGTTGTTTGAGCAGTAGGGATGATCGGCTCCTGTATATTCCTCCAACTCTAACCAGTTGTCTCATGGCTGTAACTCTGAATCCTATTCTGACACCATGTAGCTCTCAGACATGTGTGTTGAAAAGATATTTTATAAAGTGACTGTGCTTAAAGGGTAACCACAGCATGCCCTACTGGAAAAGAACAGAAATGTACATGCACTATTATAACTGTTTAAATGTATATATTTCAACACTGGAAACAGGAACACAGGAGGTGAAGTTCAGTCTAGCAAACTTTAGAAAAATAGCTGAAATTAAATTACTTTATGGCTAGGCCATAAAAAATTATATCGGTCAGCTTCAATGAAGCAAGGAGACACAACATCTAAAACTAGGCAGCTTTCTGTATTGTCTTTGAAGTCTTTCATTGTTTTATGACTTCCATCATCAGCCTAAGATCTGAGGTCTATGTATTTTCACACATAGATCCTAAATGCTACCAGCTGCCATCAAGGGTCATTTTGGGCCTGGGAACTAGGTGTTTTGCAAGTTATCCCAGCAGTAATATTTGAGATATTAATTTGGGAAGTCACTTAGTGAGAGACTGCATTATGTATTCAGTCTTGGACCTGGCAACAACAGAAAACACATCTCCCTTGCTCTGATGAAGTAAGTTTCTAAGGCAACAGTATAATTATTTTGGAAATAGTCAGGAATATAGCAAGGCTTAGTTTAGATAGTTTCTTAGATTCATAGGTTCATAGGTGTTGACTAGATTAATGACCACAAGGGCCTTTTTAAGCCTAGCCATGCGTCGCAAATATCTGATGAGTTCTGATACCACTTGATAAGTGTAAGCATGGGCCTGGGAGATGAACCATTTACAGGCTACCTAGTTTGCATCAGAGACATAGGTGCCAGACCAGGGATAAATTTCTGGTTTCCCATCCAATTGTCCAAGTTGCACTTGAATTGGATTGGGGGGGATCTCTGCTTTACATGGATGGGGAGCCTGTTCCATAGACAGGGTAGTCTCTGGGATACATATCTATTTCTCCAGCAGGTCCTATTTATATCGCAGGCAAAGTTTGTTATAATTCATTTATTTCAGACTGCCCTGCAATGTTGTTTTAAATATTTCCTGTGATTTTGAACTCAGATTTAACTGTGAATATATACCGAGTATTTTCTTGTTGTTTTATTATTTATTATTAAATATATTAACTATATTTAAACCTTTCATTGTGGCTGATCTTTGTGAGACATATTTAAGTTTTGAGAGTATTTGCATATTTATTTGGTGACACTGTGGGCCACTCCTAATAGCCTTGCTCTTGGTCAGACTACCATTTGTATTAATATTAATGTTACACAGTAAGACTGGACACCCTTTGTTAAGGGCCTTAAAGTAGCTGATAAGGAGCTGGCTGGTGGCAGTGATAACTATCTTATAGTCTAAGCAAAAGGGTGCATAGTTAGTAAACCTGTGCCAGTGATTCCCAGGTGTGTGTGTGTGTGTGTGTGTGTGTGTGTGTGTGTGTGTGTGTGTGTGTGTGTGTGTGTGTGTGTGTATAAATCAAATCTCAAAGTGTGTGTGTGTGTGTGTGTGTGTGTGTGTGTGTGTGTGTGTGTGTGTGTGTGTGTGTGTGTGTGTGTGTGTGTCAGCTTCTTGGCAGGGACATGAAACACTGGTTGGACAGAAAGGGTGCTGGAGGTATTGGCTTGGCCACTCGTCTGAGATCTCAGCTCTATAGCTGTGCCATAGCTGTGCCAGTGGGGAGTCTTACTGGGGGTCTGGATAAAGAGGGAGAAACCAACCCTGAACTGAATGTGGTCTCTGTGTGCTTTTAAGGGAAATTGCACTTGATGCAGAGAGCTGCATCTGGAAATACTGTATGTACCTTGTCCTCCACTCAGTGTACATCCCCCACTGTTGTCAGTGGTGAGGACTGTGGTGACTTGATTACTGGTCCAGTGGTGGGCCATCACAGTATTTTTACATATTCTAGGGTGGGCTCCTCTTCCTCTCATCATAGGCTGTTTCTGTGGCAGTACAGATTCTTTCTTCATTCAGAAAGCTGTTGGAAGTCCTCCTTCCATCTGCCTTTGATGTCCTGTGGCCTAGTGATCAGGTTACTGCTGGCATCTCATATGAAGGGTGTCTGATTATCTTCATCTTCCTGTCTTTTCAATTTGATATAGTTTCTTTGTGTCATCTACTGAGTCACTTTTCAGAAGTTTATAGATTGCCTCTAGTGATCTATTCTTTGCTGCTGCAACTGCTTTCTTAGCTTGTTTGTCAGCTAACCAGTATTGCTTCCTAGTGGATCTTTTCTATCTCTCATTTTTTCCTGCACTCCTTCTTTCTTTCTTTTGATGACTTCCTGGACTTCTGCATTCCACCAGCTTTCCTTATGTACCTTATTTTCATACCTGGCTTGGCCACATATCTGTTCTGTAGTCCTATCACTCATGCAGTTTTGAGGCACTGCTATTCTTCTTAAACTCTCCCTATTTCCTCCTCTTCTTCAGGTGCTATAATCCTGAGTAATTCCTTGAACTGTTGTACTTTCTCTCCAGTCAACTTTCAGGTCTTCAGCCTGGTCTCTGTTGACCTTAGGGCCTTTTCTGACCACTTGTACTTTCTCTCCAGTCAACTTCCAGGTCTTCAGCCTGGTCTCTGTTGACCTTAGAGCCTTTTCTGACCACTTGTACTTTCTCTCCAGTCAACTTCCAGATTTTCAGCCTGGTCTCTGTTGAGCTTAGAGCCTTCTCAGACTACTGTTTGCAGCTGACTGTGGCAACCAATGGTTTATGCAGTGGGGTTGACTTTGTAAACATGGATTCTACCAGAGTGACTTTTCCTTGTTGCCCCACCCATGTGGACTCAGACAGCCCGCATATCCTGTTCAAGTCACCCATTATCACCCCTAATTCATGTTGTCCTGCTTTATCTAGTAGGTTCTGCAACTGCTGTCTGAATGCACTCTTTTCCTCACTATCACAACCCTGTTGTGAGCATAGGCTGAGATTATGAATACTGCCCTATTATTACACTGGAGTTTGATTGCTGTGAGTCTGTAATTAATTCTGATGATATCCCTCACTGTCTTCTGAAGCCTCTCTCTCACAATTCTCCTTTCTTGAGTTCACTGTGCACAACAGTAGATGCCCAAAGTGGTTGGTCTCTACAACTCTTCCCCCTATAGGGTAACATGTAGAGTCTGTGCTGCTGCCCACAGCTCCATTCATTGGTGAGTGTGAGATGAAAACACTCGGCATGTTTTTTGGAGGTGGGAGGAACCTACAGAGACAGAGGGAGAACATGGAAAATGTGCAAACTCCAAACAGGCATTGGTCGGAGTTCAGGACCAAACCTTGTACCTTGTGCATGGGAAGTGAAGACCTTAACCATTATGCCAGATGGTCTCTAAAGAGATAGCTAAACCACACATTCAGTTTAAATATGAATGTAGAATTAGCTCCACCATTTTTCAAACATGACCTTATTCTCCTTCTGCCTAAACATACTCACCACATGGACGTCAAAACATTCATCCCATTTATAAATTTTACCTCATCAACAAAATACTCATAATGATTATACTTAAAGAAATTATGGAATACAGCAATAAGTATGGACTACTAGTTGACCCTAAACATGGATCCTGAGATGGTTACAATACACTTTTTGTCATTTATATTGCTACCAACAGTATATTCAGTATATCTATGTATATATATATATATATATATATATATATATATATATATATATATATATATATATATAGCTCTCCATGGTTGACATATATACTTCTGATGTTCCACATTGTTTTGTTCTAGGGCCTACAAGTTTCTCACTCTTAGCATCACCACAAAAATTTCTCCTAGAAAGTGCTAGAGTGCTGTACGCTGATAATATACTGTTCAGCCTCGGAGTTCCTTCACCTGGTACAGTAGAAGGTGAATTTCAAAATGACTTCAGTCTTATCTGCAAGTGCTTTATCAAAGAAAATTTTCACTTAAACACTACAAAAACTGCTGCTGTCATTTTCATGACCCATCAAAACTTCAACAAATATATTACCTAGCAGATTTTAACAAAAATAAAAAAGTCAGTGCATTCCAAACAATATCTAGGTCACCTCCTTAATCTCTCCTTTAACATGCCACTACATACTAAATTTATAATTGAAAAAATCCTACATCCTGGTGCTTGACTTCAAAACCATGCAATTCCTGTATCATGCTCATCCCTAGGTAAAGGATTTCTAATACCTAGACTGGAGTTCTGCCGTCTTAGACAACACACACACAAACACACACACACACACACACACACATACACACACACACACACACACACACACACACACACACACACACACACACACACACTCACACTTATGTGCGAGCTCAAGCTCATAAAGATTTGTGAAACACTTGATATCTGAAATAAGCAGCAGTTATGAGAGGCATGTTCACTGTGTGACAACCATGTAACTGCTCCTTCACTGCAGTAACAATGAGAGACACAGATGCTTTTATGACAAATACTTCATGCATTAATTGGGTTTACATCTTGAATGCTAACTCATGTGTGCCAATACCAAGATAAGGTATACGATGGATTGGAAAGACTTAGCACCTGCATAACTATTTTCTGAGTTTTTGCCATAGAACTATAACTGCCATTTCTCTAGAGTTATCTGCTGGGCTTCACTTCTGTTATTGGTACAAATTGTGTTCCAGGAAGTCTCTCTCTGTTACTCATTGGCTACACAGTCAAGCCAATGACAGAAAGGAGTTATGATAGGCAATCTGATCTACACAAACAAGCATTTGTCTATGTAGCTCAGATCACAAACTGGTTGGCTTATTTTTTTCTTTTGAATTGGTAGAAAAAGAACCAAACTTTGGCAAAGAATCACAGGCAAGACTGAAGTTGTCAAAGGGCCATATCTGGCCTGAGGTCTTAGACTGTGAGACCACTACTTTAACTACTTTAAACTCAGGATATAATATTAATCTACTTAAAGGAATATAAATATCATAAGCCATTTTATTACTTGTCACCATATAGCAAAGATCACTGCATTATTCTAAAAAAAACATCTATATTACTTCTATCAATCTTCACACATAAGCCAGTCTATTCTACTTGCTAGCCGTCCCTTATTTATTATTTATTAAACTATCTCCTTAATGATTTCTTCTAAAACTCTTTATACAGACAATTATAAAAATAAGTAACTGAACAAAAGCAAAATTGTTCCAACAAACTGGAGCACTGTACCTAAAAAACTGAAAAAAAAGGATAACATAATTTTGAGAAGAAACTTAAAAGTACCAAAAAGTTTCATGTGAATGTAAGTGCTTCCATAATATTGCATAACTACCCAACACATTCCAACACCATACAACACAACCATACACAGTATAACTTTCTACAATATTTACTTTGTTGAACCATTTTTTATAAATTATAAATATCTGTTTGTATCTATATATCTATAGCTATGTCTCTATGTTTATACTGTATGTACTATAACTAACACATTTTCCACAAATGCTCTGTTACCACTAACAAATATACTATACTTATTATAGGGAAATTACATCAGATTTTCCTCAAATACGCTGATCTCTAACGATCAACAATGTTTCTCTCCACTTTTAACATTGTTGTCTGTAGTATTAACCTCTATAACATATGCATCCTTCCTTATACTTTGTTGTTGTCTGAAAGCACGTACCCTCTTTCATTAAGCTGTTTGTTATAAGAAGAATGTCCTCCTTCCATGTACAAGTAATTGACAATCAATATATATATATTTCTCTAAAAGATAAAACTTAACTATACAAATAGTACAGCTTCTGTAGATACCCAGCCATAATGGTGAATGTTTGGATAGATCACTGTTGAACTGACTGTTCCCCTGTCTTATCCTTATGTACACTTTGTATCACTATTACAGGATAGATTGTTGTGACATTAAAATATTTTCTGAGTGATTACACATACTACAATGGAATCAAACCCATAGCAAAATGAAATATGATATTCTGAACTCTGTGTATTAACTAGCAATGCCATGGGGAATTGTCATTGCAAGCACATAAGGTGAGGACCACAAATGTGTACATGATTGGGAATATGCCTACATCTTAATGTGCATCGGAAAATATAAACTATATATTGTACTAATGTGCATAGATCATCAGATCTATTATGTTCATAGCGTCATAATTATACACTAGGCTAATGACCCCCAGGTCCTTCATAAGCTTTGCCTTGTAACCTAACCCAACTGTGTCCTTAAGTATCATGGGTGTTCATTAGGGTGTGGTATGTTAGTCAGGAAGTTTCGAGAAGTGGGGATATACTAGTTTCAGAATTACTGTCTGTCATTCCTGGTGTGAATTTCTGATTTCCCATCCATTGGTCAAGGTTATGCTTAGATAGGGTTAGGGATGGTCTCTGTATCACATTGATAGGGAGTCTGTTCCAGAGCATGGGGATGATCTGAGACACATATATGTCTTGCCAGCTTGTATTTATGTCACAAGAAAAATTAAAATCCTTGGACCTAGTGGTTGTGATGCTGTTCATTTTGTGGATGTGAAAAATGTCCATCCAGTCATGTTTTTTCTTATCTCTGTGATGTGATTCTGTTTTACTGTACATATGCAGACTGACATGGTAATCAGATCGAGGCATGTTCACTGTATGACAAGCATGTAACTGCTCCTTCACGGCAGTAACAATGTGAGGCACAGATGCTTTTATGTTGAATACTTCGTGCATTAATTGGGTTTACATGTTGAATGCTTACTCATGTGTGCCAATGCCAAGATAAGGTATACGATGGATTGGAAAGACTTAGCACCTGCATAACTATTTTCTGAGTTTTTGCCATAGAACTATAACTGCCATTTCTCTAGAGTTATCACTGACTACTGATAGTGCTCTATACCAACCATCACCCAAAGGATGACCAGAAAAATGTCAGTTTACAAGGTAATTGTTTTCCATTTGTGTGATGTATTTCTGTTTTAAATTTCCTGGAGATGGAGCCCAGGTATGCTAGCCATATAAGTTGTCAGGCATGTATATACCATACTGGTATCCAGTGGATCACCATCACACCACCAATCATGGTATGATGGTGGCAAAACACACCTAAAGGTCACTAGACAAATGTCAAGAAACCTACAGTTATGTGGAAGTCATGGACTTTCCTACACGTGCAGACCACTTTGCAGTCTAATATGTGTGTAGAGATGGGTACAAGTCTCACTGGGCTGTCTCTAGCTGGTACTCATTGTTCTAAATGTGTAATTCAGAGATTTTTGCTTTAAATTACCTCATCAGCATAACTGACATGCTACAAGCCCCAAAACATCTTGATATAAATCACCACCAATGTGGTGTTTGTCGTGCTATTGAATCTTCTACTGTATTGCAAGTGAATTCTGAATAAAATAATTACATTGGTCAGTGAAAAAGTACAGTTGTGTAAAATCGTACCCTAACAATAGATGCCCCTCTCTTCACTGTTGTAGTATTCCTTACATTGGTGATTGCTGCCTAGGGCAGCCTGGCATTCAGCCAGTAGACCAAAGCCTTTAGTTTGCGTACAATGTCGGGCATAAAGGTGATGTCTGTATGTACCACACTCAGAACTGAACACCTCAGTAGGAACATCAGTCTAACAAAAAGAGAGGAACAAGCTCCTCTACAAGGGAAAAGAGCTGGGGGCTGCAGCGAGGGAGTAAATACTGCAACAGTGAAGAGAAGGACATCTTTACACAACTGTACTATGTCCCTCCATTTCACTGTTGCTGTATTACTTACATTATGGAGAGTGCAAAATGTTAGGAAGAAGATAGGGAAGATAAAGGACCAGCAGAACCCTCAAGGAACCATTGCAAAATGGCCCTAGCAAAACCAGCCGTAGGTCTGAATATCATATCCAACTTACAGTGCTTGGTAAAAGGATTCACACAAGTCCAGATAGCTGTCTCTAGAATAGAATCAGTACAAACGCTAGAAAAAAGCTCCAGAAGAAGACACAGCTGTAGTAGACTGAGCCTTAACAGAAGGAAGGCTATTACCATGAAAAGAATAACATAAAAGAATGGCTTTAGATATCTAAAAATAAATAGCCTGCTTGGAAAAAGCTAAACCTAGAGACCTAGGATAAAAATAAACAAAGAACTAAAAATCTGAGCTGTCTATGCACATCCAAAGTATGCAATGCCTTCTCACTAGCAGACTGTGGAGAAGGGAGAAAAGTGGGCAAATGAATAGACTGATTAAGAGAAAGTTCATTCCCCACCTTGAGCATAAAAGAAGGATTAGTACAAAGGGACACCCTGTTCTTATGAAACATTAAAAAATAAGTACAATCCATAAGGGCTTGCAGCTCAGGCACCCATCCCACAGAAGTAAGAGGCAACAAAAGTACAGTCATCCAAGAAAAATGTTGTAGGGAAGCTAATGGAGCAGGTTCAAAAGGAGCCTCTGGGTTGATTTTTTCCAAAAGAAAATTAAGGTACCATGGAAGCGGGACTGGATTCCTGGGAGGTCTAATATGAAGGACACTTTTAGAATCTCTTCAGCCTCATATCTGGGAGCCAAAGGTGGTGCTAAAGGCAGACAAGCAGAAGTAGTTGACACGTGGACCTTCACTGAGATATAAGTCAACCCAGCATAGAGCAGGGGTAGAACCAAAGGACTATCCACAGAAGATAGATCCAGGTTACAAGATAGACACCAAAGAGAAAATCTCTTCCATTTGGATAAGTAGGATTTCCTAGTAGTGGGTTTCCTGGCATCCTGCAGGACCATAAACACGTGCTCGGATAAAAGGTGCCTGTAGGAAATCAAACTCCTATCACATACAGTGTCAGTTGAAGAGTGGACAGGAGGGGATGGATGACAGATCCCTTGTATTATGTGAGCATCCACCCTGTGAGGTAACTTGTGATGATTTCCCTTGGCTAAATGTAGAAGTGGGAATCAATGCCGTCTCAGCCAACAGGGAGTCATCAGCTAGATTTTGGGAGCATCATCCTGATGAATTTTGAGCAGGACGTTCTGAATGAGAGAAAGGGGAGGGAAAACATAAAGAAACATCTCCTTCGAGGTGAAAAAGAGGACAGCCACCTTCCAGACCAGAGGACCTGGAGCTCTGGCACAAAAAAGAAGAAGCTGTTTGTTCAGAGGAGAGGCAAAACATCTACTTGAGGAGTACCTCAGTGATGAACAACATCCAGAAACACATCCCTGTGAAGCATCCAATATGTCATGGATCTGCTTAAAGAGTCTGCCACTATGTTCTGATCTGAGGGAATGAAATCTGCCTGAAGAGTCACTTGATACTGGACATCTAGCTCCCAACCAGAAGAGCCAACCTGCAAAGGCGATAGGACTTTCCCCCTTGTTTGTTGATATACCACATTACTGTGGTATTGCCTGTAAACAACTTGAGAGAGCCTTGAGTGAGAAGAGGATGAAAAGCTTGAAGGGCTAACAGAAGACCTGTCATCTCCTTCATATTGATGTGTTTTTTTCTGTTTTGGAGGTGACCGGAGGTCAAAAAGGGAGCCCTGGGTTGAGGGACAACTGTCAAGTCCACCAGTGAAGTTCCAGCTTGAGGCACAAAAAAAAGGAACTAAGAAATCCAGTGGATGAGAATGCTGAAGCCAAACTGATTTCATAAACCACTGAAACTTCCTCATGTGAAGTTTGGCTACAAGGAGCATGGGAATGGTTAAGGCCATGAAGCCCAGAGCTTTCAGAAATTCCCTGACTGAAGGTGAAGTCAGGTGAAGAAGGGACTGAAAGAAGGTAATGAGTGTTAAGGCCTTGGGAGGAAGCAGGGAGGCAAGCATAAGATAGTCTGGATCTTGCATTCCAGAAACACATGGCCTTGTGACTGAGTAAGAAAGGATTTCTAAAAATTGACAGTGAACTCCAGGCTTTGCAGGAGGTAAACGGAAAAATGAAGATGCTGCAGAAGAGTCTCTGGAGAGGGAGCCTGTCAAGGTAAGGGAAGACCTACAATCCTTTCAAAATGCAAAAAGCAATCACAGGAGTGAGACATTTGGTAAATATCCTTGGAAAAGCCACAGGGCAAAACAGAGAAGTAAAAACTCACTTCCTGTCTGCCTCTGAAACGGGTTCCTTCACATGTTGGTAACCTGATTAATATTCATGATATAAAGCTGTGAAGGAGGTGGGGGGAAAGGTTTCTATACATATTTAACAAGATAGGCAGACACATCCAGATTTGTCTGTTCCCCTGCATGTGGCACGCTGCTAGGACAGGCAAGGTTACTGTACGAATGTGTGATGCATGTGGCAGAACAAGCCAGTTTCCACTTTCCTACTCTCTGCATTTGAGTGTAATCTGTTTTTACATATGTGTTACACACACACACACACACACACACACACACACACACACACACACACACACACACACACACACACACACACACACACACACACACACACTCTTACATAGATAGGAAGACAAATGTTTGCTAGTAGTCACTTATCATGAGCTCATCCAGGTAAAGTTAAACTAGTGTATTACATGACAATTAAAAAAATGAAATCTTCAGTATTTTTCCTAGCATGAGGTACAATTATAGTCACTATTTATAGTAAAATATGAGGTACAATCATGTGGTAAGCTCCGTGTGGATACTATAACATATGATGTACAGTTGTTTCTTTAAGAACGGCTGATAATACAAACAGATTTTTGATAATAAGAATTTCTCGCCTGACACTATTATGCAGATTTCTGCTACCTTCTCTATTAGCTGAATTTCATATATAACCACTAGCTTATGTATGTTTTCTTCTAGTCAGCAAATGATATTACCACCTCATTGTGCGTATCCTTTCTGTAAAAAAAAATACTTTCTTATATTTCTCTTGAGTCTTTCAAGCTATTTGTTCAGATTGTGTCCTGCTGTTCTATATCAGTTTACTAAAACAACATACTCTTCAGATTCTCTAGAGTCACTTAAATGGTTCTATTATTTCTATTCTATCCTCAGATTATAAAGAGGTTCTGTTAAACTACATCCATCCTGCAGAAGCTCTACTATGAAAAATGGAACAATATTAGGTTGACCACAAGGGCCCATAGGATGCCTAGCCATATACGCCTTTTAGTTAAAAGCTCTTGCCACACTTTTTTAGTACTAAAAGTGCTCATCTTCCAAATAGCAAAGGGCCTAACAAGACTTTCCTCTGGTAAATTTATGTCTAACCATTCAGTTGTCAATAATAGCCTTAAAGGTAGCCAAGATAGTACTTTTTTGACCTGTACAGTAACTTATTACATAGGTTGGGTATATGTTACATTACTAACCTATTCCTCCAGTGAGTCTTATTAACTTGTTTGTGTTTAAGTCCCTAGGGCAGGTGGTCTTATGGCCACTAGTTCTGTGAAAAAATAGGAGATTGTAAAATAGGACTGGATCTTTCATGGCTCAAAAAGTAAGACATAGGTCAATGGTAGGCTATGGAATATAAGGATAAAGTCATGCTAATCTTTTGGGATAGTTCAAAGGATTTCAGGTCTTTGATTTTGTTTTTTTTTTTTATTTGGTTAGAGATCGTTGACACATTTACATTTGAATATGGTTTATTCATATATTCAAAATTGCTAAGTTTTCAATCAATGCCCCTCATCAAACCCATCACTGCCAGCCATTACAACAACTAAACTGATTAGAATTACCCCACCATTTAACTTACACCCAACTCTTTACCACCTGCAAATTCATTCACCAACAAGACAAAACCCCAGCTCTCCAACAAATGCTCCAGCCCTACACTAATAATTGTCTCCTCCACCCCTCAGATAAATCTGTTATATGTATTTCCAAATCTAATAACAAGACTGAAGACTCTTTACTTGAATTATATCTCCAAAATTTGAAACAGTCTCCCTCAATCAATCTTATCAACAGAAAACCTATTCCACTTCAAGTTGCTAATTAAAGACCACTTAATCAAAAACTGGATATGTTCATGCCACACATAAACTCTTGTTCTCACACTTCCATCCCCTTCTTCTCCATCCCTTCCTCCTCACATTTTCTCTCTACATCAGACAATATTACCTGCTAACAACAGCTATTACTAAAACTGACAAACAATCAGGCAATTTGACCAGATAACCTATATGACAACAGTTATTATAGTAGAAAATACATATTATAAATGTAAATCATCTTAGCTTTACACTGCTGTTAAAATTCATTCTGTAATCTGTATACAGTATTGTGGCTGTTCAATATTATTGCATTTCTTACATGTTGCAAATTAATGTTTGATATACTGTCCCCGGGATTCATGAAGCTCGGCGCAAGGCCGGCGTAAGGTCTGCGCCGGCGGTGCAGTGAATAGCCGGCGTAGTAGCGCCATATGCATATTAATGAGAGTGCACCGTAACCACAGACACGTGCGTGGTGTACGTGAGCGAGCCCAAGTAGGATGCGTCAGTAGGCGTGTCTAATCAGGCAGGCGAAGAGCAACCTAAAGTGCTGGCTGCCATAGTCCGCCCAGAATAGAAATGGCAGCAGCCATGGCCCGTGCAGAATGAAATGTACGCAGAATATGCAACAAAGTACCCGTCCCAACTAAACAGAGAAGCAAATAAAACCCACGCAGCCCGAACTGTACCTGTCCAAGGAACAAAGGATACGCGTAATACCGTGTCGTCCGCAATGTACTGTGAGTGTGCATACCCAGAGAAGGTGTACAGCAGCATGTCAGCGTGCCGCACCGACATAGGAGTAGCGACTAAGGTCACCAACCGTCCCACTTTGGGAGGGGCAGTCCCTCTATGGGCATTCGTGTCCCGAAAAAAATTATTAAAAATGGGAAATGTGCTAAGATTGTAGGACATAATGATATCCCGTATTTAATGTAATGGTAGCATGAATTGGTTATTTCCGTAACTGAAATACCTAAATGTCACAAGAAACAGAATAAGCAACCAAACTGCCACAACAATAAGCTTTTATTTAGGCAAACAAGTGAAGTTCTATGCTATATAGTGACCGTGTATGTGTCGGCCT